>NC_088300.1:73884182-74184182 GCF_032854445.1 Liolophura sinensis
ACTGTAGTATGTGATCTGAAATGGCAACATTAAGTCTTACCATAGTGTGTCAGCTATATAGATGTGTTTTTACAGATCCATGTGTTTTACAGATTGCATTTGTTTAGCCTACATGTAATTAGCCCTTTAAATATTACCAGTTCACTTTAGGTCTGAATATCGGCATGGCATGGGTTTTTAGAAAAATGACTTACATGAATCTAACCAGTTCAGTTTTTAAATGGTTACCTTTTTATTTGAATACCAACATTGTGGTTTCCAACAATTAGCCTGTTTACGTTTGAATACCAGCATTGTGGTTTCCAAAAATTAGCCTGTTTACGTTTGAATACCAACATTGCGGTTTCCAACAATTAGCCTGTTTACGTTTGAATACCTGCATTGTGGTTTCCAACAATTAGCCTGTTTACGTTTGAATACCAACATTGCGGTTTCCAACAATTAGCCTGTTTACGTTTGAATACCAGCATTGCGGTTTCCAACAATTAGCCTGTTTACGTTTGAATACCAACATTGCGGTTTCCAACAATTAGCCTGTTTACGTTTGAATACCAACATTGCGCTATAGAACAATTACCCAGTTTACACTTATTTGAATTGCAGAATGCGTTCTAGAATAATTAGACAACTTACAGAAGTTGAATCAGTTATTTGAATACCAGCGTTGTGTTAAGAATAATTAGCGTTCTGCATACAGCCAGTTCAGTTTTACTGAAGTTTAATTTGCTATGTGAATACGAGCATTGCGTTTTGGAATAGTTTGTCACAAGGATACAAAAATTTGGTAATGGAATAGTTTGTCACAAGGATACAAAAATTTGGTAATGGAATAGTTTGTCACAAGGATACAAAAATTTGGTAATGGAATAGTTTGTCACAAGGATACAAAAATTTGGTAATGGAATAGTTTGTCACAAGGATACAAAAATTTGGTAATGGAATAGTTTGCATCATAATTTTAGCATTCGGCTCTAGAATACATTGTCATCTAAATAACGACATTCACTTGTGGAATAGTTTACTAGTATCTTCTAAACACCAGCATTCAGCTGCAGAATAGCATGATAACCACCATTCAGTTTTGAATATTTATTTTTTTATTTAAAACATTTCGCTCATACGACCATCCTCAGGTTGCTGGCAGACATTCCAGCATGAGCTGGACCTCAACTCACTGTGATCGCATTGGTGACAGGATCCTGGGTCATTGTGCTGCACCAGGACCCCACTTTTTGAATAGATAGTCACCCACGTCCTGCTGAGAATACTTTGTCATCAACATACAGCATTCGTTTTAGAATACTTAATCGCGTGCATGTAATCATTCAGTTTTAGAATACTTAATCATCTGCATGTAATCATTCAGTTTTAGAATACTTAATCATCTGCATGTAGTCATTCAGTTTTAAAACACTTAATCATCTGCATGATGTCATTCAGTTTTAAAACACTTAATCATCTGCATGATGTCATTCAGTTTTAAAACACTTAATCATCTGCATGTAATCATTCAGTTTTAGAATACTTAATCGTCTGCATGTAATCATTCAGTTTTAGAACACTTAACCATCTGCAAATAATCATTCAGTTTTAGAATACCTAATCATCTGCATGTAATCATTCGTTTTGGAATACTTAATTATCTGCATGTAATCCTTTTTCTTTTTAGAATTTTTAATCATCTGCATCTGCATTCAGTTTTACAATGCTTTGTCATCTGAAAAATCAAGATTCAGTTTAAGAACAGTTTCTTATTTTAATATTGAATACTAGTATCAAATTCTTTGCAGTTTGTCTTCAAAACTCCAACACAAGATATTCGAGTATACCGTCAACTAAAAGCAGCTATCAGTTTCAGAACAGTTTTGTAGGCGCATATTATCACAATTGCATCTGACAAATCCAAGCACACATATCAACCACAAAAACGATTAGAACGGTATTATATCATGCAGCCAACTTTAGATTTTTAAAAGTTTTAACTATGTAAGGATTACAATCAGATAACATTGATTCACTGAGGCCAATTTCTGATAAAACGTGCATTTTGGCGGAAAACGAGAATAAATTATTTTTCACTGTATGTTATTTGTATATATGCTGCTGCAATCAAATATTATTGGTAAATATATACATGGTACAATGAACAAAAATGCATATTATAGTAAATGAAAGAGGTACATATGTACATGTATATGTAATATATATTGAGTATAAGCTAAGTGCTAGCCTTTCTGATAATAAAATTGTGATATTATTGTGTTGAGAAACTGTTTTGTTCAAATAGTCACTTGTGCACAAACTTAAAACTATTCAGAGCCACTGAAGACATCTTTAAAAACTCATTGTTTTATTTAAGGTGGCAAGTTGTTCTTTTCATACGCAGAAAAACTCAATTATATTATAGAGTTGCATATGAATAACCATCTAATTAGTGAATGTGATATTACTTTCATAGGTTTGCTAGTAGGTTTCATTATTAAACTTCATTAGTTAAATTTACCTTCAACACCTGTCATTTCCACATGTCTGTTAAGAGCGACAAAGCCTACATCCTGTGTGAACGTCAACATTTGATAAACCTTGACTGGATGAACTCTTGTGTAGCATAACACCAGAACATCATGTGTGTCATGCTGATTCACATTTACAGGTTAGCACAGTAGTACATGTAATATATAGTGAGGCATGGGACAGCATTGCACTAAATCGTGTAGTTTATTACAGTCTTATTTTCCAGTCTAATTAAGCACATTTTATAATGAAAGTGACGTTCGAACTGTAATTTGATGTCAAACGCCTTCAGGTCTGTCAAGCTTTTCATTGACCTTATGAAGAGACTACAGCGGTATATTATTCTGTGCAAATTGTAAACATGAGACAAAGTATGACAGGTCCTCGCTGGTTCAGACGCTGAAGCGCAGACTCACTGTGACCGTCAGGCCCTTAGTCGAGGAGATTGCGTGTTCGAATCCAGCTCTAATGGGTCTGGATTTGGCTTTACGTCAGAAAGTTTGTCAGAGACTTGGTGGTTTGCTCCTTGCACCCTGGTTTCTTAGACCCACTAACGTGATCGCCGTCATACTTAGTGAAAAGATCATGAGTAAGGCATTTGACACCAAAGTTTGTTGATATTTGGGGAGCACACAATTGAAGTGAAGCCAAACGCAACTGACAAGTGTGTGTATACACTCTATATGTTATTTAACTGAGTTAGGGGGGAAAGATTGGTTGTAGGTCTAGTGAATGAAATGTTAGCCTGCCAGTCATTACATAGCCTCCATTCTCGGAGAGTAATTCTCAGTAGTTGCTGCCTCCATTGTCATCGATGCGTTCATGACTCTCGCAGACGCTGCTCACCTGTGTAGTCTTGCATGAAGTTTCTTGGACACCATTTCTCTTCCACTAAGTCCAGTATGACGTCTGTCACACGTGAGAAAACTCATCAGTAACTCGCCAAAGGGCAGTTACATGGTTTATTCGTGGTCTTCCGGCTTTAGCTCCTTCCACTCATATATCTGGGCTCCAGTTATGCTTTGGACAGGTAATTTGCGGATTCCTCTGATCCCACTGTACGTTGGTCCTTGTTGACTAAGTGATCGATGTTTCCCTCTGTCATTCCGGTTTCCTTCACTCATAAAACTGGATGGCTTTGGACAGGTAATTTGCGGATTCCTCTGATCCCACTGTACGTTGGTCCTTGTTGACAATAAGTGATCGACGTTTCCCTCTGTCATTCCGGTTTCCTTCACTCATAAAACTGGATGGCTTTGGACAGGTAATTTGCGGATTCCTCTGATCCCACTGTACGTTGGTCCTTGTTGACAATAAGTGATCGACGTTTCCCTCTGTCATTCCGGTTTCCTTCACTCATAAAACTGGGAGGCCATGGACAGGAAATTTGTGGATTCCTCTGATCCCATTGTACGTTGGTCCTTGTTGACAATAAGTGATCGACGTTTCCCTCTGTCATTCCGGTTTCCTTCACTCATAAAACTGGATGGCTTTGGACAGGTAATTTGCGGATTCCTCTGATCCCATTGTACGTTGGTCCTTGTTGACAATAAGTGATCGACGTTTCCCTCTGTCATTCCGGTTTCCTTCACTCATAAAACTGGGAGGCCATGGACAGGAAATTTGTGGATTCCTCTGATCCCACTGTAGGCGGATCCTTGTTGACAATAAGTGATCGATGTTTCCCTCTGTCATTCCGGTTTCCTGCAGTCATAAAACTGGGAGGCTATGGACAGGAAATTTGTGGATTTCTCTGATCCCACTGTAGGTGGGTCCTTGTTGACAATAAGTGATCGATGTTTCCCTCTGTCATTCCGGTTTCCTGCAGTCATAAAACTGGGTGGTCATGGACAGGAAATCTGAGTGGTCGATGATTCACTCGGAGCGTCCCAGTTTACTCGACCCATAATATTGACCACCGTCATAGATATAAGTAGAAAAATCTCTGCTCTGAACTAAAGTTTTTTTGCTGTTAGATAAAGACTAGATAATGAATTTAAGTCAATAAGTTCTGTCGTACATCTATGTAAAATTCCTAGCTCTGAAATATAGGAACTTTCCAGGAAACACTCTCAAATAAAATGGTTAACTATACTTGACTACTATTTTCTCATGGCGAGGTCTTAACCCTCTAGAGCCCACGGGGTCACCCATGACCCCAGTATATGTCCATATATTGTGCTAATGTTTTCTGATGAACAAGATAGTTTTTGTATTTAAAGCCTAGTGTTCCACTCATGACCCACGTTTAGTTCAAAATCTTGACACCAGAGGCCTCTTCTGCATTTCCTGTCACATCCAACATGTCTGCCCCCATGTCTGGGTGACCTCAACACATGTGTCGACAGAATTGTTGCTGAAACCCCGTCGAAAGGTAGGTATCCTTCACAGTAAATTGATAATTGCTAAGGTAAATCAATTGTAGATAAGTACATACTGTAAAATATATTGCTTGTTTACTATTTGTACGGAAAGTGTCACTTTGATTGTTGGGGTCATATATGACCCATTGGTCTGACCGCATGGATGTGTGGGTCAAATATGACCCATTGGGTTTTTGCATAATTGAAAGCAATGATATGTATTTCTAAACTACTAGCATAAAGAACGTAGTTTCTTTGCAGGGGGTGCTTCGCTTACTTTTATTGTTTGCTTTGGTATTTTTTCACGACACAATTACGGTAATTAGGCCGATATGACGCCATTCAGTTCAGTATGATCAGGGGTGGAATGATGCGTATTCGGTGTAAACCACAAAATTTGGCAAGTAACTTACGGCTTTTCGGGCCATAGATTACAGTGGGACAGGGAGTGACTTCTAGCTCTGGCAGACCGAAAAGCTCCGTTAAGCCATCTTAACATGGAAAGCACAAAAATCTTTTTCAGTTTCCCGACCTATGCTGGGTTTCTCTCACAATACGTTACTAAGATGATACCTTTACTGGCTATTCGTGTGCGATAGGAGAATTCCCTGTTTAAATAACGTGCTTTTAATTTTGTTTACAGTACAATGGCTAAGCGTCATCAAGACCGCTTAAACATCAGAGATGTTTTGGACATGCTGGATAATGATGATAGTGACATTGACGATGGAGACGACAGTAACAGTGATGAAGATGATGAATACGTAGTACCACAGTCAGATAATTCCAATGCTGAGGACACAAGTGATGATGATTTGAGCAAGGAAGAGGACACACCGCTATCCTCTCTGGCCACTTCAAAAAAGGATCGTAGGCAGTACAGATGGATGAAAAAGGACTTTGACCCACCAGATTTAACATTCACAGGTGATCCATTGTCACAGCCCGTACTAGACGCAAAAGGCCAGCCTCAAACTCCCCTGCAGTATTTCCGTAGATTTATTACGTACGACATGATTGAGACAATAGTAGTATTCACCAATCAGTATGCAGTACAGAAATTTGGGAACTCCGTGAATACAACGGTGAAAGAAATCGAACAAATACTTGGAATTGTAATCCGGATGGGCCTTGTTCAAATGTCCGGGATCCGTGTATACTACGAAGAAGATACTCGATATGGTCCAGTTGCAGATGTAATGTCAAGGAATAGACTTCAACTCCTACTAAGGTCTATTCATTTTGTCGACAATGAAAGCGCATCTGAAGATGTCAAGACAGATAAATTGTGGAAGATTCGACCCTTTCTTGAGAAATTTCGTGCACAGTGTCTGCTGGTAATCCCAGAGGAGAAACAGTCCATTGATGAAATGATGGTGCCATTCAAGGGCAGATTCAGTCACATAAAACAGTATCTCCGGGGAAAGCCCAACCCTTGGGGTTTTAAAATCTGGTGTCGCTGCAGCATAGATGGTATGCTGCATGATTTTGATGTTTATCAGGGAAAATCTGCAGATCGCGGACAGATCAGCGAGCTTGGTGTCGCTGGCGACGTTGTCCGGAAATTAGGTGAAACGCTACCACGTCACAAAAACTACAAAGTATTCGCGGACAATCTCTTCACCTCAGTTGAGCTACTGGAGAAAATGCAGAAAGATGGGTTTCAGTATACTGGGACTGTTAGGGCCAATCGTCTTAGGGGGTGTGAGTTGATGTCTGAGAAAGAGCTGAATAAGTCAGGACGTGGCTCTTTTGATTTCCGAGTAGAACAGAAAACTAACATTGTGTGTGTTCGTTGGATGGACACAAAGATGGTGACACTGATGTCAACCTCTGCGGGCATTCATCCCCTTGATAAGGCCAGAAGATGGGATAAGTCAGCAAAGGAACACAAAGATGTAAACAGGCCCTTTATCGTGAAGGAGTACAACAGTAATACGGGAGGGATTGACCTTTTGGATTCTTGTACCGCTCGGTACAAGTTTTCTCTAAAGGCTAGGCGATGGTACATGTATCTATTCTGGCATTTTATCCAACTAGCTGTCATCAATGGTTGGCTATGGTATCGTCGCGACTGCAAACAGCTTGGTATTGAGAAGCCACTAATCCTCAGAAAATTCCAAGGAAGAGTTGCAAGCGGGCTAGTATCTGTAAACGCAGCCAGGAATCGTGGCAGACCAGCCGCTGAACAAAGTCCCAGTTCAAGACCGACAAGTCCCGTGCCACACCCACCAAGAAAGGTGCGTCTACATCCGAACGACGATGCTCGTAAGGACCAGTATGCACACTGGCCTGTGAAGATTGACAAACGCCGCCGTTGTGCCGTGTGCCAAATAAAAACTGACACTAACTGTGAAAAATGCTTGGTTCCCGTTTGCTTCACAGAGAACAGAAATTGCTTCAAAGAGTTCCACGCATAAATCAGAGATGTGCATATCCTCTGTCTTCTATAAATATGAGAAAACGCGTTAAATTTGTAAGTTAAAAGCCAATAACAGTTTGGAGAAAATTCCTGTATTACATATCTCCAGAATTCTTTGTTATTTTTATTCCTCATTGCGGAAGACTGGGGAGGTGAAGGAGATTGGGTCTTACTGTGCACAAAACTTGCCTGGTTTCATATTTGACAACTCACTGATAGCTGGCTTTTAAGAATAGAGAGAGCGGAAAATGTTACTGTCATGAATAAAGAGTTTGAAAATTACTTGTATTGTCTTTTTTCCAGTCAATGCTTGAAGTTAAGCGTTAGCATTAACAGCATTTCAGTTATATTACGATGAAGTCGATTTTTGGTATGGTGGGCATCTGTTACCTCCCCAACTGAGGCAATAGCAGCTCCAAAAGTTCTTTAGTTGACCGGTGACTCAATGGACAAAGGATCCAGGATATTCTGGCCCCAAAACGGATGACCTATCCGTAAAGCTACCGTTGCCGGGTTATTTCTCCAAAATCCCAATGGGTCATATATGACCCAAAATAAGAAACAAGGTTAAAAGGTCATTATCTGAAAAAATGGAACTGATACCATATAATGATCCTAAACCAAAGCCCAAACAAGTTGGAACGTATTTTTCCTGCTTCCCGAAATATGTCCGGGCTCTAGAGGGTTAATGACAGGGATCTTAGACCAGTCTCACAGTTGTAGCCCTATTTATAACCTCCGTTTTGTAATGCCATAGAATGAGCTGTCTGTCAGGATGTTGGTTTTGATTATCGCCTCTGTCAAGAGAAGCAAATGGATTATAGCACCTGCTTGTTCAAAAATACTCACCAACTAACGTTTGATAAGAGTCTGTAAGTACAAGAGCTTTGTAGATGGACATATACATGACGACACTCAGTATACATACTCAGCATTTAATCCACAGACCATTAGCTATATATTACACATTATGTTGGAAAGGGTTAGGCATCAGTCAATAACAAAGAAAAATAAAAAATAAAAATTAACATACTTTACCAAAAAAATATTATGATTTGTATGGTTTATGATTTGTTCTAAAAGAATGGCAGGCTGTAGTGACTCACATACAGTGCCTGTTTTCTCTTTTACGTCTTTTGTCTCATTCTTGAAATTTGAGTAAGTCCCAAAATTAAAAAAACATACCAGAGTTATTTCTCCCACACATTAAAATAGGAGATGTTAACGATATCTCGGTTATATAGAACCTATACCTAGCTCTTTATAAAGAATAAGTATATTGGATACATGTACGGGTAGCGGGTTCACGCCTTCAGTTCCTGTCTTGAGGCCGGTTTGATTTACGTCGCCTATAACTGTAAGAAAGTCTTAAGTCTATAATCTTAAATCGAGTGAAGATTATTCTGAAAGAAAATGAACAAATCGAGTAGGCCTATGCACAGGTATATATTTTGTTGATTTCTCCGCTCCCGTAGCTGCTGGAGCTTAGGCGACAACGTTCGTGGATAGTTTGCACAGCTTCACATTCGTTTAAGACAAGTTGCCTCCCTTGAATATGGTGTTGCACATGGAAGGTTCAGTGATTATCACGGAAATTTCTTCCCCAATTAAAACTGGCCGCAATCGATAGTGCACAATTCGTGAGAATGCCGTTCAACAATGATGAAAGAATAAATGAAAAGAATATTAAAAATAAGAATCACCTGGCATGAATCATGAGACAGCTAGAAGTAAGCCTAGTTTTCAAAACTTGAAACGAAAATGATTCAG
This sequence comes from Liolophura sinensis, assembly GCF_032854445.1. Classification (NCBI taxonomy): domain Eukaryota; kingdom Metazoa; phylum Mollusca; class Polyplacophora; order Chitonida; family Chitonidae; genus Liolophura; species Liolophura sinensis. Next base: position 73,893,252 of record NC_088300.1, read on the forward strand.
TATCTAGAAAAACTCGAATGCTCTGGAATCTCTGATTTTTTTAGATTACCCGCAGAATCAATTTAGTCTATTTCTGGTTAATAACATTGTAATCGGAAATGTAAGAGGAAAACTGTACATTTGCCGTTCTGTGTTTATTGTTATCACAGTAACGGAATATACATTATCTGAGAACCGCCTTTCACTATGGCAAGATGAGCGCCTTGAGTAGCACCGAGCGATTTACCAGTTCGGGTGTATATGGAACTACAGGGTTAGGGCAACTTCTTTCAAGTTTTGGGGCGGTTCGCAAACACTGCGATAGGACAGACAAAAAATCCAGATGTGTTTGCTTCTTTTGAGTTCTGTAGCAGTTTTGCTCAGGCCGCTCAGCTGGTGTTATGATTTGCTCTATTTGCTGTAATTTTCATGCGCCCACGCTAAAGTGAGTTGTATTATTATGTGATGCGGAAGTCCCCCAGTACGTCCGTCCGTCAGCACAACGTCCCTTGTAAGCCTACTCCAGGTATATTCTATACTTTACATGCTATTCTATACTTTACATCTTATTTCTTGTGTGTAGGTGTAATTGGGGGAGGCGATGTGTCATACCAGTACTATGTTCGGGAGGCCATTCCAAATGTTTTGCATGTGTAGTTTTTGCAAATGAACATGAAGTCTGTCACTATAGCCCATATACATAGAAAAAATGATATAGGACACAGTTATCACAGAAAAAGATGTAAAAAATTCTATAAAGTTTTTAAAGCCGAGGAGATGAAGTTCAGCACTGTGGATATGGCACGGACAGACAATTTACTGCCACATATGGCCAAAAGTAAAACAGCACGAGGTGGACTTGAACTCACAACGATCTGGCACGAAATTAATTCTTCTGACGTAACTGACGTCTTTCCGCATTGGTGAGAGGCTCCTGAGCATTCAACTTCAAATTTGTAGGTCTTGTATTTTAATATGCAAAAGACATGTTACACCTAAAAAAAACTTCAGGGGAGATTAAGCCCTGCGATTGTTGTGTGCAGTGTGCATATGATATTGTATCCCCTGCAACACGTTTCTACTGGGTTCCCTGAAGTGTGTTTCCTGAGTTATCCCCCTTAATCCGCAGTTCTATTTCCGTCCGGCACGGGCACGAGGACAAGCGGTTTACTGAAAGTGAAAGTTACAGTAACGGTACTTGTAAATCAAGCAACCACATATGTCCACATAGATGCAGGTGGATTTCATTGTGAGGGTCTAATGGAGTGAGTGAGTGAGTGAGTGAGTGAAAGTTTTTCGCTTTCAATAATATTTCAGTTTTATCGCGACAATAAAACGTCAAGTAGTCGATCTACTAAGGATAATTCATTTACTATTCAGTCAAAAAAGGACACCAGAAGTCACATAACAAACACAGACGGTAGTTTAAAATCACAGCTTTCCTGCCATGCCAATGGTAGAGAGAAAATCAAAAAAAGTATCACTTTCTACAGAATTGAAAAGTTCTGAAAGAGAGCTCAAGTGATAAAAGGAATCTCGTACAGGAGCAAATTCGCCACAGTCAAGCAATATGTGCTTGACTGTGAACCGTTGATCACAAACAAAGCAATGAGGAGCATCTTCTCCTTTTAACAAATACCCATGCGTAGCACGTGTGTGACCGATACGACACCTCCTCAAAATACAAGAGCGGAGACGATGCCGTGAAAGGGAAGGCGCTGTACCAACAAACTGACGAATATCATGCACTTTGTTGGTTGTCTGGTCATCCCATTGAGCCTGAAACAAGCGATTGATATAGGAGCAAATAAGTGAACGCCGAATATGGAACGTCAGTTTGGGTAGTAGCGGAATGCAAAGCCGCCTTCGCGGCTTCATCTGCACCAGTATTCCCAGGGATACCCATATGCCCGGGCACCCAACAAGACAATGATAAAATCTTCATTAAGTCGTTTAAATATCTCCCTGATAGACAGAATGTCTGGATGTACAGGCGAACTAACCCGAATTGCCTGGAGGCAGGAAAGGGAGTCAGAGCAGATGAGAAATCTGCTACCTCCTAGCTCTGGAATGGACCGAAGTGCGCACAAAATTGCCCTCCGCAGTAAATACAGAACAGGAATTTGGAAACCGAGTTGAAATAGTTCTGGTCCCAAGGACAGCGGCAGAAGCCACGCCATCATCATTCTTGGAACCGTCAGTGAATATGCGGTGATAAAATGGATACTTTGACCACATATTACTAAACTCCTGCTGGTATACTAAAGTTGGTGGAAGATTTCTTCAGGGAGGAGAGCGAGGTATCAACCTGAGGCTCAGGACATAACCACGGTGGATCTTCCTGGATGCGTATGGGGGTGATAGTATCCAGCCGAAGTCCAGCTGCTTGCACATGTTCCTGGATGCGGACACCCAGTGGAGGAACAATGGATGGCTTCTGAGCATATAAGGCTTCAAATTTCGGATGGATGGCTGGGTTGGATGGATTGGCTCTAAGCTTGGTGATATACTGTAAGGATAATTTAGTTCTTCGAAGCTCCAGGGGAAGTTCGTTTGCCTCAACATACAGACTCTCCACAGGAGAGGTACGGAAAGCACCTAAGCACAACCGTAGGGCCTGGTGATGTACAGTATTGAGTTTCTTCAACTGGGAGCGTGACACACCTCCATAAACACTGCAGGCATAGTCTAGCTTAGAACGAATCAGTGCTCGATAGAGCTGAAGTAGGGTTTCATGATCCCCTCCCCATCGAGCACTAGAGACAACCTTCAAAATATCAAGCGCCTTTAGGCATCTGGCTCTAAGATAATTAATGTGAGATTTAAATGTAAGGTACTTATAGAAGATCACCCCGAGGAATTTTGCCTCCGGCACAACCTTGATGGGGGATCCATCTAAAAATACCTTGGGGTCTTCATGGGGGAAGTACTTCCGACAAAAGTGTACACAGTTAGTCTTCGACTTGGAGAACTTAAATCCGTTCTCCAGTGCCCAGGCATGGATTTTGTTAAGGCAAATCTGCAGCTGTCTCTCAATAGTGTGCATACCTTTGCCTCGACAAGAGATACCAAGATCATCCACAAAAAGGGACGCATTCATACTAGGAGATAAAACTCTGGCAAGGCTATTACTCTTAATGCTAAAGAGAGTAACTGATAAAATGCTGCCTCGAGGAACCCCCTGATCTTGTTCAAAGTAGTCAGATAGGGTAGCCCCAACCCGAACTTGGAAGTAACGATGGTCTAAGAATTTACGAATAAAGTCAGGAAGCCGACCTCCAAGTCCAAATCCATGCATATCTTTCATAATGCCATATTTCCAAGTAGTGTCCTATGCCTTTTCCAGATCAAAAAAGACAGATACGACATGGTCACGATTAACGATACCGTTCTTAATAAAGCATTCTAGACGGACAAGGTGATCAACAGTACTGCGATTCTTTCGAAATCCACATTGAATGTCGCTTATCAACTCATTAGTCTCCAAAAACCAAACCAAGCGGTCGTTAATCATCCTCTCCATAGTCTTGCATACACAACTGGTTAAGGAAATAGGACGATAGTTATTTAGATCGGTAGAATCCTTTCCGGGCTTTAGGATGGGGACAATAATAGCGTTTTGCCATGAGGCAGGAAAATTCCCGGAAATCCAAATGGTATTAAAAATTCCAAGAAGCACCCTCAAGGAAGATTCTGGAAGGTGTCGTAAAAGCTGATAGTGGATATCATCTGGCCCTGGAGCTGAGTCATGGGCCTTGAAAGGGATGCGGATAGTTCATGTAGAGAAAATGTAGCATTGCAGGATTCTTCATTTGAGGATGTAAAATCAAGAGGACTTGCTTCGGTCCGTTCCTTGTTACGCTTGAACTGAGGCAAGTAATTATCTGAAGACGAATGGTGCGCAAAAGAAGCGCCCAACCTATCGGCTATGTCAAGTTTTTCTGTCAAAGAATTATTCCCGTCTTTAAGATGATTGACAGTGACATTGGATCCCTTGCCTTTGATGCGTTGGATCATATTCCAGACTTTTGACATAGGGGTACGATGATTAATGTTAGAAACATAACGTTTCCAAGAGTCACGTTTGGACTGTTTGATAGTCCTATGGGCTTTAGCTCGAGTACGCCTAACATCGTCTAAATTACCGGGAGATGGTCTACATCGGTACACGCGCTCAGCACGTTTCCTGAAACGCCTAGCTCGTTTACAGTCCTCCGTGAGCCACGGTTTCTTAATACGGGGAACAGCACAAGATTTCGGGATACATTTGGAGGCTACATCGATTAGCTGATCCGAGAATAACTGGATAGGATCAACTGCATCAAGAAAAAGGTCGCTAGTAAGTGTTTCACCACACAGAACAGCAAAGCGGGGCCAGTCTGCTTTATCATAATTAAAGCGTGGAAGGGAGGAAGATACCGGCTCCTCAAGGGTAAGTATGGTGGGGAAGTGGTCGCTTCCGCACAGATCATCATGGACGCTCCAGCTGAATTCCCATCTTAGCCCTCCATCAGCCAGAGCTAAATCAAGGACCAAATAAATGCCCTTTGCAGGATGAAGGTAAATATGTGTGCCATCATTTAAGACGCATAGAGAGTTATTAGATATAAAATCCTCCAATACAGAGCCCTTCTGGTTACGTTTAGAGTCACCCCAGAGAACACTATGGGCATTAAAGTCACCCAAAAGAAGACACGGTTTAGGTAATTGATCATATAAATTTTGCAGCTCTTGTTGGTGAAGAGTAGAAGAAGGTGGTATATAAATAGAACAGATTGTTAATACTATACCCAGTGTGATACGCACCGCCACCGCCTGCAAATCGGTGTTCAGTGCCATTCTACTGTGTATTACACAATACCTAATCAAAAGAGAAGAACCCCCTGATGCCTTCTCATTCGTAGACGTGGCAACAGCGTGATGAGATACATAACCTCGACATTGATAACTAGGATCAGTCATCAGAGTTTCCTGCAAGCTAAAAGCTATAGGATTGAGGTCTTGAGCTAACATCTGGAGCTCTGCGAGGTTACACCTCAATCCTCTACAGTTCCACTGTAAGATCTTTCTAGTAGCCATTATTAATATTTATTTATTCTTTTTCTTTTTTCTGGACTTCTTATACATCGCTGCTCTACGCTCAGCAAAATCCTCCTGTGACAACGTTATCAACTTCCTCTGCTTTTTAACCTTGTCAACTTTAGAGTCTCGTCGCAATGTGCGATAATACGACCCCAGGGATGTTGAGACAGGTACCAAGACCTCACCCTTGCCATTGGTATAGGCAGGCAAGTCTTCGGGTGCATCCATTTCCGAAAGAGATTCCTCCATATTGGATTCTCCACCAGCCCTAGACATATCAGATTGCTGAGAGCTTCCCTGAGGATCAAGGCAATCTGCTATATCTCTAGTGTCTAACTGTGACATTGTAGACGGGTCAGGGCTGAACGTACTACCCCATAAGGACGGGCTCTTACCAAGTGCACCTTTGGAGGTCGTCACCCACTGGATTGCGTCTCCTTAATGCAGGATGGCGTAGTATTCGAAATTTCTGACGATCTAGGGCGTGAGGAGGAATTCGAGATTTGATTCATACCGACAACCCACTCCGGGCTATTTGACGTCTGAGATGCCTCGCAAAGGCTCTGGGGTCCACCTACTACTGGCGATTCGCTTAACTTCCTGACCTTATTTGTAGCATCAATGCGCTTATTTCGAATCTTTTTGCTGGAGGACATGGAGTTAGTGACAACTTGCCACTCTCCAGCTTCCTCGTTGTCAGCAGCAGAGTTATCCAAAGTCCCTTTATTTTGTTGACGGGAAGGAACAGACTCGCCAGAAACCCCAATTTCCATATCATTCCCATGTCCCTCACTATAATTACCATCATCATCTCCTCGACCTTCATTCTCATCTTTATTGTCACCTTCAACTTCAATAAACATTACTATCTTTATCATCATCATCATTATCATTGCAATCGTTATCGTCATTATCGCCATTGTCATTTTCATCGCTCAGCGGGCAGTCCTTTTGAAAGTGGCCTGCCTGTTTACACTTGAGGCATTTATCCTTTAAAGGACAGTCGGCCTTGAAATGTTCTGCGCTATCACAGATGTGACAGGCAAGGACCTGACCTCTGTACCACAAAGGAATTTTAAAATTCCACACCGAAATTGATTGTGGAATGATCTTGGTCACACCACTCATGTAAATACGGCGCATACCATTCTCAGTGACCTATCAAAAAGTAATGTTCCCGGCTGACGTGATGGACCGTGCCATACCGGGACATCAAACCTCGAATAGTGTCATCGAGCACCTCGATCGGACATCGAGATCTAACCAGGAGCCTTTGCTCCTCCACATCATATATGGACAATCTACCCCGTTGAATGATAAGCCGCTAGTCAACAGCTGTTCTTTCCACAGTTTGCGTAGCCACTGTAACATTCCAGACATCTCTAGAGACATTGATTAGTCCCTTTAGGACATTAGGCCCACTTCCCACTAACTCCTTTAGCCGATTGTATACTTCAACCGGTTGTACACCTCCCTGTATTACAAGCTTAAGGCTTAAGGGTCTATTTACTCGCCTGCCCACAACATTGTGGGCCAGGGCGAGAACTACTACCTAAAGAGAGGACCCACAACTATGCGTTGGAACAGTTTGGATGCTGAGTGCAAAATAGATACGATATTACAAAGTAGAAATGCACTAAACTATGTACAAGGCTATTTACAGAGAGGCTAGTGAATACGTCCTGCCTCTAAGAGCGACAGAAACGTAATATCGCTCCACCTTCAGACTGGGTGACCACTAAACAAAAGCTGAGAGCACAAAGGCTAGTTCCACGGCCAGCCAGGGACTAACTCTATTTACCGTGAGGGTCTAATGACTACGCTTATAACTGAATATGGCAAGGGCGGGCGAGTAGAAAAAATTTTTGCCATTTTGCAAGATTTGAGTCAAGGGCTCCTCCTGATGTCAGATATCAACAAATTTGTTTTTGACCATATCTTGGTCAACACAGCTCAGCAATAAAACGCTCCAAATAATCGTTATCAAAGAGTGAATATATACAACATATGTTTAAACCACAAGAAATTAATAATTTAATTATGTTCTAAAGACAATGGTGTGGACTAAAACATGTACATGTATAGAGGGTTTGCGTGACCTACTTCTGGTAGCCATATTGGAGTACTGTGGCTGTAGCAGCCCACGTTAACAGGACTCCAGTATGGCTACCTGGCTATTGTTCTGCCAAAATGATGATGTCACATGTAACCCTCCATATCAGTTTGTATTTCTCATATAGCTTATACATGGCATGTAGGCCCATATGAGAAAATATATAAATTATCATGTAAAACAACACTCGTTTTGATGCAGGGTACCACACCCATGCCTTCGAGGAAAAAAATTGTACTTTATATCATTGAACAGCTAAAGATCCGTAAACGACATAAATTGTAAACTTTGGATAATTAATTTGAGACTTTTAATCGTCAGAAATGTCCAAAATGTGTGTAGGGTTCCCTAGAGGGGTGCACAAGGCTTGTTTTGTGTCATTGTCTGTGTGATTAGGTACTAAATCTAGGAAGTTCTGCACACCCATGCCAATATCTGGCAAGGTAATGCCAGGTAATTAGAATGGATTTAATTAGTGTATAGTCTTGATATCTGTATAAGGCCTACTCTATGTGTTACTGAGGAGTATTTTGATGGGTTGGTTGCTGTGCTGTGTAAAATGGGGACAGTGATATGGTCAAATACAGACATACACATTTTCTGACAAATGCCACATCAGGACACCCTTAATAATTCTACCTTTGTATACATGTACATGTAGCCAGTAAAATTATCAACATGATTATGTTACTATAATGTCATAAATTACTCTAAATGCCACTTTGTATGATGTCATATATATATATATGTATATATATATTTCATGATTGTACCTCACCGTAGCCCATCTAGATAAACTCAAGTGTGCTACTTTAGAATTCTGACAATCATCATCAGTGTGTTAATACTGGCCAGTCTTCATGGCAAGGCGTTTTTTTTTTAATCTTGTGAGGTGGCTTCACTAGCACCAAATGTTTGAAATATGTTTGAATATAAACCTGCAGATATTTGACATGAAGAAACCCCATACATCGTTACACTGGTGAAGTAATTCCACTAAATAACTATCTACTTACATTTTTAAAAAATTTTGTGAAACCTTTCAGAAATTTTTATAACTTAGATGTAACGGCCTGGTGTAGTCATCTAAATGCATATAGCCCTGTAGCTGCTGTAAAGGCATGGGAGAAGGTTGGGTGAGTGTTGTGATGTATTGTGGAAGGAGAATTTAAATGCACCACAAAGGCACTGGCTAGATCATTTGTGGAAGGAGAATTTAAATACACCACAAAGGCACTGGCTAGATCATTTGTGGAAGGAGAATTTAAATACACCACAAAGGCACTGGCTAGATCATTTGTGGAAGGAGAATTTAAATACACCACAAAGGCACTGGCTAGATCATTTGTGGAAGGAGAATTTAAATACACCACAAAGGCACTGGCTAGATCGTTTTTAGGTTCATATTATGTTTTTATGAATTTATATTCAGTATTAAATGTTTGCACACTTCCTATAAAAGCTGTGTTATGCCAGCATGAGAATTTCAACTTGTACTTGTATATCATTTCATGAGAAGGCATGCTTTAGGTGTGTTGTAGTGTACCAGGTGCTGAATTACCATTGCCTTTTTAGGTCAGTCTTACCCAAGGGTCAGTATTTTACCCTACATTTAACTACAAGCGGGGATGAGAAGATGAAATTTTAGTAGGACAAGACGTACAATGCAAACTAGAGCAGGTAGATACATGTCAGTACAATGTTACACTGCTCTTAAGCTTCAGATAGAACCTAGCATATTTTATCTACAAGTTTTCTATTTAACTTGCTCTAATTTCCTTTTAGAGCCACAGCAGAGAGTACTCCAGCCAGCATGAAGTTTGTGCAGTTTGAACCACTGACTGGAAGCAGGAAGGGCAATGTGTGCCTTGGAGTTGAGTTGTCCAGGGGTTCCGATATCGCTGATTTATCGTCAGGGGACAAGACACTGCCAAACAACATGTGCGAGTTTTTGGAACAGGGAGAGACAACAGTGGAAAAGGCCAGAAGGTATACTGTATAGATCAACAGTGGTACAGAAGGTATACTGTATAGATCAACAGTGGGTCAGAAGGTATACTGTATAGATCAACAGTGGGCCAGAAGATATACTATATAGATCAACAGTGGGCCAGAAGGTATACTTTGTAGATCTGCACTAACCACCATAATTCTTCAACCTTTTCAACCACCTCTGCAACCAATATTTATAAACATTCGGAGAGAATTATCGAGTGTTGAGAAATAATCTGCACAGTTTTATGAAACTTGCATCTTTAGTGACACAAACAAAGTTTAGGGTCATTTTCATAATAATTGTATGTAGAAATTCCATTCAAAAAAGTGCTTTAGAGTTTGAAAAGGTTGAAGATTTACAGTAAGGGTTGGCACCATTCCCCTAGTCTAGGCGACATCAGAAAATGAAACCAAAACATTTACATATGATCAAATGATTTATTTCATTTGCGTTATATATCACATACCAGATCATTGTGCTAATTGGAGTGAAAGAGGTTCGTGATTGAAATCAGTGGCTTCACTAATTGATGGTTTCTAAAATATTAGTATATTGACCAACATTAAATTATTATCCAGCTTTATTTGACTCCTTAATGCAAAGATGTCTCCTAGAAGAATGAATCTTTCTGAAATATTGAAACATCAATTAAGGCATCTTAATTTATTCTGAGCTCGTGTACTTCATGAATTTTTTTTATCTTTCACACCTCCTGACTTTCCATTTTAGCCCACAAACAGAAATTATGACCAATCACCAAGTATTAGTGGAAGAACTTGTATATGTGAGGGGCTATATATCCGAAGATCCCCCAAAGCAACATCCCCTCCCCCCAGTACTCACCCCCTGTGATCCCCACCTATACACACACACACATACACAACCCTCCACATTTTTCTAGAGAGCAGCCATTTTTTCATAGAAATGTCACTGGACCCTGGTCTGTTCTTAGCTTATCTCCCACAACACCCTCCTCACCACCCCTCTCTCCCCGCTCTTCGAATAACCATCAGTTTGGAAATGGATCTTCTGCCTGTACATGCACCCTATCAAACTGTGTCACGCATTGTACTGTTGTGTATCAGTATCATATTGAAATCCAAACAGATTGTGCTTATGTAATGTGGCCATGATACAGGGACAAGAGTCATGAAGTAACTTGAGTGCGGTAGATAAAAATAATCTAGGCCCAATCATAATCAGAAAGGGCCCCAATCTTAAGATGTATTGGACTTTTGATGGGATTTTTCTTTCAAGGTTAACCTTTTTATAATCCCATCATTAGCCAGAATTGAAAAAAAAAATGTTCCCTACTCTCCTAACCATATTTCTTTCCGTTAGGACTGTGCTACCACAGTGCCACTCTCTCCCCCTTCCCCCAATTTATGATACAATTATTTTGAAAATGATGCTAAAAGTGATTTGTTTGTGTCATAAAAGATGCAGGCCTCATAAAACTGTGCAGATTATTTCTCTACATCTCACAATTGTCTCAGCTTTTCTTCAAAATATTGGTTGTAGAGGCAGTTGAAAAGGTTGATGAATTAGGGTGTGCAAAATTCTGTGAACATTAACAGCCTAATTGTGTATAGGTTGGGAGAAATGCTTTATTAATATCATTGTTAATCTTGTCATGTTAAAGGAGAAGAAAACCTAAAACAATCACACTATAGGCTGAAAAGAGCATATTTTTTCTATCTGATAGTGCCTGCTGCATAATTGCATAAAACGGCTGGCATAAATCGCTGAGTTCATCGCGTCCTCCATCTTTAACACCCTGTAATTTATGCTGAGGGTGTGTTACCTGTCGTGTTAACTTGGAACCTACGTCCAGCTTTCCGGTTTCGCGATCGTCAAGCAGAAAACTAACTGTACTGTTCGCTACCTTCTGGGAAGAAGCGTTGTTCCGGAAATGTGCGAACTGCACTTCGGCGGTTTCTGACGGCAATTCTCCTCCTTACACAAAAGACGTCAGGACTAGTTCTAAGGCAAAATGGGTCACCCATAGCGGATTTTGGCGCTGACTTTATGTATAATTTTTAAGTTGAGGTACACATTAGAATTTTTTATGGCATGCACCTGCGAGGAAATGCATACTGTTTTCAATGGTATTTGTTTGATATTTAAATTTTCTTCTCTTTTAGGTGATGATTCATTTTGCATGTTAAGTGGTAACTCATTTGGTATGTTATTAAAGTGATAACTCATTTGGCATGTTATTAAAATGGTAATTCATTTGGCAGACTACAGAACTTTGTGTTCTGCTGTTTAACAGTTTAATCAGCAGTGGTGACTGCCCGATCCTGAAAGCTGATAGCTTTCGACTTCTGGCTCCGATAACGCATCCAGACAAAGTACTGTGTGTAGGGATGAACTGTGTTGATCACTGTGAGGAGATTGGGGCAGTCCTTCCCACTGAACCGGTCATCTTTAACAAGTTCCCCAGCACTATCATAGGCCCTGGTGATGACCTGATACATCCTGATGTGACAAAGGTAACATTGAATTGTAAAGCCCATACTAGATAGGAAATCTGTATACCACATGTGGAAAAGTCCATCAGTAACCAGTCAAGGGTCGGTGGTTAAGGCTGGTCACTCCATTTTCTCCACCCATAAAGCTGCCTATCATCACAGTTAAGTGAAAAATTCTAGAATATGGGTTAAGCAACACTTAAATAAGTAAGTAATTTGTAGATATGAACACTTGAACTGAAGTTAGAGAATGCACATGCGTGATCGAGAATATTGACTGATAAGTTTCAAGTAATACACAAGTAGTGTAACGAAAGCTTCATTTCATTATTTCAGCATTTTATTATGGTAAATAAAATGCTGAAATATTGCGTCAATATGATTTTTTTTTTGGATTGGTGTTTTACGCCGTACTCAAGAATATTTCACTTATACGACGGCGGCCAGCATTATGGCGGGCGGAAACCGGGCAGAGCCCGGGAGAAACCCACGACCATCCGCAGGTTGCTGATAGACCTTCTCACATTCGGCCGGAGAGGAAGCCAGCATGAGCTAGACTTGAACTCACAGCGACTGCATTGGTGAGAGACTCCTGGGTCATTACGCTGCGCGAGCGTTCTAACCAACTGAGCGTCAATATGAAGCACACTACTTATGTAACACGTACAGGTGCAGGTAACATTTCCTCACTGTAGTTTTGACATGAACTGTGTAACACATACAGGTGCAGGTAACATTTCCTCACTGTAGTTTTGACATGAACTGTGTAACACGTACAGGTGCAGGTAACATTTCCTCACTGTAGTTTTGACATGTTATGAACTGTGTAACACATACAGGTGCAGGTAATATTTCCTCACTGTAGTTTTGACATGTTATGAACTGTGTAACACATACAGGTGCAGGTAGCATTTCCTCACTGTAGTTTTGACATGTTATGAACTGTGTAACACGTACATGTGCAGGTAATATTTCCTCACTGTAGTTTTGACATGAACTGTGTAACACATACAGGTGCAGGTAACATTTCCTCACTGTAGTTTTGACATGAACTGTGTAACACATACAGGTGCAGGTAACATTTCCTCACTGTAGTTTTTGACATGTTATGAACTGTGTAACACATACAGGTGCAGGTAACATTTCCTCACTGTAGTTTTGACATGAACTGTGTAACACATACAGGTGCAGGTAACATTTCCTCATTGTAGTTTTTGACATGTTATGAACTGTGTAACACATACAGGTGCAGGTAACATTTCCTCACTGTAGTTTTTGACATGTTATGAACTGTGTAACACATACAGGTGCAGGTAACATTTCCTCACTGTAGTTTTGACATGAACTGTGTAACACATACAGGTGCAGGTAACATTTCCTCACTGTAGTTTTTGACATGTTATGAACTGTGTAACACATACAGGTGCAGGTAACATTTCCTCACTGTAGTTTTTGACATGTTATGAACTGTGTAACACATACAGGTGCAGGTAACATTTCCTCACTGTAGTTTTGACATGTTATGAACTTTGTAACACATACAGGTGCAGGTAACATTTCCTCACTGTAGTTTTTGACATGTTATGAACTGTGTAACACATACAGGTGCAGGTAACATTTCCTCACTGTAGTTTTGACATGTTATGAACTGTGTAACACATACAGGTGCAGGTAACATTTCCTCACTGTAGTTTTGACATGTTATGAACTGTGTAACACATACAGGTGCAGGTAACATTTCCTCACTGTAGTTTTGACATGTTATGAACTGTGTAACACGTACAGGTGCAGGTAACATTTCCTCACTGTAGTTTTGACATGTTATGAACTGTGTAACACGTACAGGTGCAGGTAACATTTCCTCACTGTAGTTTTGACATGTTATGAACTGTGTAACACGTACAGGTGCAGGTAACATTTCCTCACTGTAGTTTTGACATGTTATGAACTGTGTAACACGTACAGGTGCAGGTAACATTTCCTCACTGTAGTTTTGACATGTTATGAACTGTGTAACACGTACAGGTGCAGGTAACATTTCCTCACTGTAGTTTTGACATGTTATGAACTGTGTAACACATACAGGTGCAGGTAACATTTCCTCACTGTAGTTTTGACATGTTATGAACTGTGTAACACATACAGGTGCAGGTAACATTTCCTCACTGTAGTTTTGACATGTTATGAACTGTGTAACACATACAGGTGCAGGTAACATTTCCTCACTGTAGTTTTGACATGTTATGAACTGTGTAACACATACAGGTGCAGGTAACATTTCCTCACTGTAGTTTTGACATGTTATGAACTGTGTAACACGTACAGGTGCAGGTAACATTTCCTCACTGTAGTTTTGACATGAACTGTGTAACAGATACAGGTGCAGGTAACATTTCCTCACTGTAGTTTTGACATGTTATGAACTGTGTAACACATACAGGTGCAGGTAACATTTCCTCACTGTAGTTTTGACATGTTATGAACTGTGTAACACATACAGGTGCAGGTAACATTTCCTCACTGTAGTTATGACATGTTATGAACTGTGTAACACATACAGGTGCAGGTAACATTTCCTCACTGTAGTTTTGACATGTTATGAACTGTGTAACACATACAGGTGCAGGTAACATTTCCTCACTGTAGTTTTGACATGTTATGAACTGTGTAACACATACAGGTGCAGGTAACATTTCCTCACTGTAGTTTTGACATGTTATGAACTGTGTAACACATACAGGTGCAGGTAACATTTCCTCACTGTAGTTATGACATGTTATGAACTGTGTAACACATACAGGTGCAGGTAACATTTCCTCACTGTAGTTTTGACATGTTATGAACTGTGTAACACATACAGGTGCAGGTAACATTTCCTCACTGTAGTTTTGACATGTTATGAACTGTGTAACACATACAGGTGCAGGTAACATTTCCTCACTGTAGTTTTGACATGTTATGAACTGTGTAACACATACAGGTGCAGGTAACATTTCCTCACTGTAGTTTTGACATGTTATGAACTGTGTAACACATACAGGTGCAGGTAACATTTCCTCACTGTAGTTTTGACATGTTATGAACTGTGTAACACATACAGGTGCAGGTAACATTTCCTCACTGTAGTTTTGACATGTTATGAACTGTGTAACACATACAGGTGCAGGTAACATTTCCTCACTGTAGTTTTGACATGTTATGAACTGTGTAACACATACAGGTGCAGGTAACATTTCCTCACTGTAGTTTTGACATGTTATGAACTGTGTAACACATACAGGTGCAGGTAACATTTCCTCACTGTAGTTTTTGACATGTTATGAACTGTGTAACACATACAGGTGCAGGTAACATTTCCTCACTGTAGTTTTTGACATGTTATGAACTGTGTAACACATACAGGTGCAGGTAACATTTCCTCACTGTAGTTTTGACATGTTATGAACTGTGTAACACATACAGGTGCAGGTAATATTTCCTCACTGTAGTTTTGACATGTTATGAACTGTGTAACACATACAGGTGCAGGTAACATTTCCTCACTGTAGTTTTGACATGTTATGAACTGTGTAACACGTACATGTGCAGGTAATATTTCCTCACTGTAGTTTTGACATGAACTGTGTAACACATACAGGTGCAGGTAACATTTCCTCACTGTAGTTTTGACATGAACTGTGTAACACATACAGGTGCAGGTAACATTTCCTCACTGTAGTTTTTGACATGTTATGAACTGTGTAACACGTACAGGTGCAGGTAACATTTCCTCACTGTAGTTTTGACATGAACTGTGTAACACATACAGGTGCAGGTAACATTTCCTCATTGTAGTTTTTGACATGTTATGAACTGTGTAACACATACAGGTGCAGGTAACATTTCCTCACTGTAGTTTTTGACATGTTATGAACTGTGTAACACATACAGGTGCAGGTAACATTTCCTCACTGTAGTTTTGACATGAACTGTGTAACACATACAGGTGCAGGTAACATTTCCTCACTGTAGTTTTTGACATGTTATGAACTGTGTAACACATACAGGTGCAGGTAACATTTCCTCACTGTAGTTTTTGACATGTTATGAACTGTGTAACACATACAGGTGCAGGTAACATTTCCTCACTGTAGTTTTGACATGTTATGAACTGTGTAACACGCACAGGTGCAGGTAACATTTCCTCACTGTAGTTTTGACATGTTATGAACTGTGTAACACGTACAGGTGCAGGTAACATTTCCTCACTGTAGTTTTGACATGTTATGAACTGTGTAACACGTACAGGTGCAGGTAACATTTCCTCACTGTAGTTTTGACATGTTATGAACTTTGTAACACATACAGGTGCAGGTAACATTTCCTCACTGTAGTTTTTGACATGTTATGAACTGTGTAACACATACAGGTGCAGGTAACATTTCCTCACTGTAGTTTTGACATGTTATGAACTGTGTAACACATACAGGTGCAGGTAACATTTCCTCACTGTAGTTTTGACATGTTATGAGCTGTGTAACACGTACAGGTGCAGGTAACATTTCCTCACTGTAGTTTTGACATGTTATGAACTGTGTAACACGTACAGGTGCAGGTAACATTTCCTCACTGTAGTTATGACATGTTATGAACTGTGTAACACGTACAGGTGCAGGTAACATTTCCTCACTGTAGTTTTGACATGTTATGAACTGTGTAACACATACAGGTGCAGGTAACATTTCCTCACTGTAGTTTTGACATGTTATGAACTGTGTAACACGTACAGGTGCAGGTAACATTTCCTCACTGTAGTTTTGACATGTTATGAACTGTGTAACACATACAGGTGCAGGTAACATTTCCTCACTGTAGTTTTGACATTTTATAAAGTGTGTAACACATACAGGTGCAGGTAACATTTCCTCACTGTAGTTTTAAAATGTTATGAACTGTGCAACACGTACAGGTGCAGGTAACATTTCCTCACTGTAGCTATGACATGTCACCATTTAAATGTACATATTAATATTAATAGCTAATTAAATGGTAGTTTTATCCTGCCCATACTGATTTAATTTTTACTGACAGCCTTTATATCTGTTTTACCAGGTCTTGGCAATACAAAGTTGCTAATGTTACCTTCTGTTACATTCATTGCCTATATAATTTAATAGGCATAATGACACAAAATTAAAAACTATGAAATTTAAATGAGTTTCACCACATACTTCTTTTGTGACCTCACTTTAAAGTTGAATTGGAGGCCTCCGTGGCCAAGGTGTGGTTAGCATGCCAGTGGAGCACCATGACCCGGAAGCCTCCCACCAGTCTGGTCCCTGTGAGTTCATCCATCCCATGCTGGCTTCTTCACCAACACCACTGGGAATTTCTGCCAGCAACCTGCACATGTTTGTGGGTTTCTCCTGGGCTCTGCCCAGTTTCCTCTCACCACAGTGCTTGCTGCTGTCATATAATTGAGCAGCTTTTTACTGCCCCTTCTATCATTTATATGTAATTATTTTTACAGGAACTGGACTGGGAAGTGGAACTTACAATAGTGATTGGAAAGAAAGGAAAAAATATCTTAGTAAGTGTATAGCTTTTTATGAACTGTACATGTGACACTTTTAACTGACATATGGTCTCAACATTTAAACAGAAGGTGATTAATACTTGTGTCTTTATTAATGTAGCTTACTTGACTACTTTTTTACATACGTATAAAAGAGGAAAAATATGTGTGATTTATTACAGTATGTAAGTAGGGAGTAATTCATCAGTTCTCCAGGAGGTAAGTCACGTGATATATTTATTTGACCGGTGTTTTACGATGTACTCAAGAATATTTCACATGTACGACAGCAGTGGTCAGTCAGGCGAGGTACATGTATGGGGTTCATCCCCGTCTTGGACAGAGAATTTGTTCATTTGCCCTGCTCTCACTGTTCCGATGTAGAGCCTCGATGACAGGAAGGGGTCAACAATTCTCGCATGACCATTTGTGCTGTCCAAATGTTCTTTCAACAGCACTTTGTCTTCCTCTTAAGTGGTATGCAAATCTGTATGTCACAGGTGGAGAAGTTTGTCAGTAACTTGTCAACTGTCAGGGGTTTACACCAGGCACTCATGTTTTCTCCTGCGGTAAAAGTGACCACCTTCATACTTGTGAAAAATGGTCCTACGAGGGACCTGCAGGGTTTCTTTACATTTGCACTTTATAGAGATCAGATTTGTTAATCACCGCAGAATGAGGCCATCCTTTCAAAATTCCATGTTAAGTGCAATGCCATAGCTCATATTGGTTTCAGGAATCAGATGCGATGAGTCACATATTTGGTTACACAGTCACTCATGTTGGTTTCAGGAATCAGATTCGATGAGTCTTGTATTTGATTACACAGTCGCTCATATTGGTTTCAGGAATCAGATGCGATGAGACACATATTTGGTTACACAGTCACTCATGTTGGTTTCAGGAATCAGATTCGATGAGTCTTGTATTTGATTACACAGTGGCTCATGTTGGTTTTAGGAATCAAATGCGATGAGTCACATATTTGGTTACACAGTCGCTCATGTTGGTTTCAGGAATCAGATGCGATAAGTCACATACTAGTATTTGGTTACACATTCGCTCATGTTGGTTTCAGGAATCAGATGCAATAAGTCACATACTAGTATTTGGTTACACATTCACTCATATTGGTTTCAGGAATCAGATGCCATGAGTCACATATTTGGTTACACAGTCACTCATGTTGGTTTCAAGAACCAAATGCGATGAGTCATGTATTTTATTACACAGTAGCTTATGTTCGTTTCAGGAATAAGATGCGTTAAATCACATATTTGGTTACACAGTCACTCATGTTGGTTTCAGGAATCAGATGGGATGAGTCATGTATTTGATTACACAGTCGCTCATGTTGGTTTCAGGAATCAGAGGCGATGAGTCACATATTTGGTTACACAGTCGCTCATGATGTGAGTGCGAGAGACTGGCAGGTCAGAAATGGTGGTCATGGATACATTTTGCCCTCTGGGTCCAGCCATTGTCATGAAAGAGGATTTATCTGGTGAGATAGCATGTGGTGAGATTGGACATGGACAGCAGCATGTATGGGCATGGACAGCAGCATGTGTGGGCATGGACATCAGCATGTGTGGGCATGGACAGTAGCATGTGTTGGCATGGACAGCGGCATGTGTGGGCATTGACAGCGGCATATATGGGCATGGATAGCAGCATGTGTGGGCATGGACAGCAGCATGTGTGGGCATGGGCAGCGGCATGCGTGGGCATGGACAGCGGCATGTGTACGCATGGACATCAGCATGTGTGGGCATGGACATCGGCATGTGTGCGGATGGACATCAGCATGTGTGGGCATGGACAGCGGCATGTGTGAGCATGGACAGCGGCATGTGTGAGCATGGACATCGGCATGTGTGGGCATGGACATCGGTATGTGTGTGCACATGGACAGTGGCATGTGTGGGCATGGACAGCAGCATGTGTGGGCATAGACAGCAGCATGTGTGGGCATGCACGTCAGAATGTATGGACATAAACAACAAACTTGTCATGTACATACATAGTTACAGCATTTCTGACCTAGTTTGCCCATGTAGAAACGTCTAGCCAGCCTTCGACGCAACAGCTGCATTACAATATCACACAGACCTCAAACTCGTCTGTCACTTTGTATCATCATAGGGAGAGCAGATAGTTTGCAAAATGGGAGTCCACGAAAAGCTCATTAAATGTTGTTCATATTGTAATAAATTAGTAATAAATTAGATGTGTGAGAAAGTGATTGCAACTTGTCCCCAGCTTTGTGGGTTAATTTTCAACCAGTTCCTATGGGACATAGGCTGATGCCCATCGGCATATACATACCTATCAACATGTAGTTGAAATTAACCAGATCTTGTGAGGATGGGATCATGTACTACATGCATCTGCCCAAACACGAGTGTGAAAGTTATTTACGGAATATAGACCCTTTCAATGTTCCAATCCTACGCATTCTACACGCACATAAAAAGTCCACCAGACTGTGGTCATCTCCTCTCCATGTCCGTATTATGCTGTATCTCTTGGATACATGACTTTATTCAGATTTGAGCTGAATATAGAAATGTTTAGCAAATTGGTTCTTGAAGTTTGGGGTCCTGGTTGGGATAATATTGACATTTGATGTGAAGATCTGATTGGTCAAGGAAAACAATTTCAGAAATTTTAAATGGAACTTTTTCAACAAGATTTTATTTCTCAGTTCTTTGAGTTGACCATTCCTCGGTAAAGGAAGTATTTTTTATGAAATGTTTAATACTACTGATAGACCTACTGATAGTGTACTTCTAACACACTCCTTATTTTTGTTCCGATACAGGACAACAGTATTTGTAGTTTCTTGATTGCCTTTGCTTCAGATCCACATAACTTGGGAGTACGGTCACGTGTTAATGGTACAATAAAACAGGAGAGCTGTACCAGGAACCTTGTGGTCAAATCTGAGAGGCTTGTCAGCCACATTTCCAGGTAATGCTCAACTGCTTAAACCTCTCTTGTGTTTGGAGGTAAGGTACAGAGCTTGCAAGTTGTAAAGAGTGAAATCCAGCGTCCCGTAAATAAGCCATGTGCAGTTTAGACTGGTTAAAGTCATACGTACAGCTGTCAATAACAGCTTCTGGTAGTTGCAATATTGTCCTATGCGATCTTACATTGTAACAGACATGTAGCAAGTTACCAGCAGTTATTATTATAATAGTAAGTGACCCTTAGTTTTCATTTGTCAAAACAAAGTCATGCCATATTCTGGAGAAGATGATGTATGACAATAATTCGCTCAAGCAAAGTAATATTCCCCTGTTACCAGGCAATATCCAGTGGTCTTATATGTTTATTTTACTGCAGTTATTTTGATTTGTGTACTCTCTGACATCTGTTTTTATAAAATAAACAAGCAGGTGATAATTTGCTCCACTATCAAGTACATGTCCAGAGACATAAAGTATCAACCTTTTTTCAGAACTAAAAAAAACCCCCAAAAAACAAAAAAAACATGGTGCTGTGCGCTCATTGAACATAACTTTTCTCAGGCTCACTTTTGGTAAAATCCCAACCAATACCGTGCACAATGTGAATGATCTAATGGTAATATAACAGATTGTTTCACAGGTAAAACACAAAGTAACTGTTTGTACCTGTATTGTTGGAGGTTTATGTTGGCTTACCCACACACTAGAGTCCTATTGGGTATCATACATGACATGATCACTTTCAATAGTTGATGGACTCCCTGCTGATATTTTATTCTCATCTTTCAGGTTTGTTACCTTGTTACCTGGGGACATCATTTTAACAGGAACTCCGGGTGGTGTAGGCTTTACCAGAAAGCCCCCTGAATTCCTGAAGGTAAGTGTTAATTTATTTTAATTATTTGATTGGTGTTTTATGTCGTACTTAAGAATATTTCACTTATACGACGGCGGCCAGCATTATGGTGAGTGGAAACCGGGGGTGAATGTAAAGCCGCATGAAATACAGTGTACGAGACTTTTTGTCCTCCACCTGCCATTAGGAGGAGAGAATCATGGCATAACCATTTTGTATGTTTGTATCCATGTGATAATGGATAACAGTGATAATGATGCAGCCCCACTCACATTTGTGTAGTTTTGTGGCTGTCATGGTTACTGGATCATAGTTAGATGGTAACTGTTGTGAATATGCTATCTTAGCTTTTGGTGGATACATTGGGACAGAGGTAATGTGTTGCAACTTTCAATGGTTGCCGTGGTGAGTACTGTAGATTGCCAATGTTCACCTTCAGAAACAGTCGTTGTTCAAAAGTACATTGAAAGTAGTCAGGCTTATAGAAAGGTAACATTTTTTTCTGCTCTAATGTGAGCATAAATAAGATTTCAGTCTTCAGGTTATGGGGGATAAAAATGACTTTCAAGGGAAGGCTTATTAGATCTAAGCAGTTAACCGCACAGGTAAGAAGCTAGGCCTAAACAGAGATTGTGAACTCTGTCAAAACAACCATACCCTTTGTCTATTGTGACCTACATTTGCATCCCCTGTCGCTTGTAAAAAGGTTGAGTGCTGACAGGAAATATGCATTCTAATTACTGTGATCCAAAAGTGCAAAATGGTTATGTTCAGTTTTTTTTTAAATTTCTGTGCTAATTAGCTTCATCATGAAACGTTTACAAGCATTATTGAACCATCATGTTAAGTCTGTACATTTTATTAACTTTTTCCCACCTTGTTATACATACTAACCAGTGGACTTTAATGCTAGACTAAAGTGAACGTCAAGGTAAACTCTGAATTCACTTTTGAGCACATCTGCCCGGAAGTAGACCTTGGATGAAGAAATCTAAAGGCAAAGTTTAGAACGAGTCAAATTTTCTGTACCGATACATTCAGAATGAATGGTCGCTTATTGAGCATCTACTGTAGTGCTTTAGAGAGCTTAACATTCTTCATGTAATATTACTACGTTTGCCTCAAAGATATGAAGGGTCCTTGTTGTATCGGCGAGAAGTGTTGAAGATAAAGATTTAAACAAAACCGTTTACGTATGTAACTATGGTCCTGGTGCCAAAACTAAATTTTCAGTTCAGCGGACCATTATTATAAAAGTCCAAAGATTGTCTGTGACAGCCTGACGGATGGCGTGTTATCCCATACTGCCACCACATTCACCAAGTGCTGGGTGGCCACTATTGGAAGTTCTGTGAACATTTAGAGCATACATACAAAATTGTTCCAAATGATATTTCTTTTTCTTTTTTTCAGAGAGGTGACACTGTGGAAGTTGAAATAGACGAGATTGGTACATTGGTGAACAAGGTTGTTTAGCCATATGGTTAAATATGAGAGAAGAAAATTTAAAGTTACAATTATGGAGGAAAGAAGCTGCCATATTAGACCTGGTTGTAACCCCGGCATTCCACACTGTGGTTTTCTATATAATCACATCAAACCAATTCATTGGGACTGGATACATGTATAAATGCCAAATTGTGAAGTATGCTGTAATGGACATTTCTGATGTGTCACTCAAGAACATTTGACGAATCGACATAGGAAATGCTGTTGCAGATGCGTCCACTGGATTTGTCATATTGATAACATATTTTTGACCTTTTCATCACGCTGTACTGAGAATGGATTAAGCATTGTCTAGAGAGATATGATAAGACATCAGGTGTGAGGGATCCATCGACCGATTGTAGTGACAGCTAAACAGAATGTATGTTATCTAGAAGTCAGTGAGAACAACATTCATACTGTACAGTGAATGTACATGTTTATGCTATGTGTTTAAGTTAATAAATTCTCTTTCATATGAATGGCAAACAGAAGTGTTCTATTCATCATCACCATCATGAAGGTGGCCTGGAATAAATATGCCTTTGTACATGTTAATTTTTTTTTATGCCACACCAGCCATAAATATGAAGAAATTGTCCGGCTGTAAGCTGTTTTTATGTAATCTTACTTATTTACGTAGGCTACTTATTATCATGCCTGTTTGTATTCTAGGACATGAGCCTACTATAGCCTACTTTAGCAACCATACAACAGGTTGAAGTATTGCCTGTGGTGACAGTGGTGGCAAACATACTCCCCTCAATACTAAATGAATTTGTAGTGGACTATGTGGAATTGTATCTTGTGAACATTTATATTTTCTTTTTTTTTTTTTTTTTTTTTTTGATTGGTGTTTTACGCCGTACTCAAGAATATTTCACTTATACAACGGCGGCCAGCATTATGGTGGGTGGAAACCGGGCAGAGCCCGGAGGAAACCCACGACCATCCGCAGGTTGCTGACAGACCTTCTCACGTACGGCCGGAGAGGAAGCCAGCATGAGCTGGACTTGAACTCACAGCGACCGCATTGGTGAGAGACTCCTGGGTCATTACGCTGCGCTAGCGCTTTAACCGACTGAGCCACGGAGGCCCCTTTATATTTTCAGTTTCATCCATACCTCTGCAAGTATATCTATATGTCTTATTGTTTAATGCTTTACTCATGAATTTTTCATTTTTATGATAGCCGTCAGTTTTATGGATTAAGGAAGCTAGAACCACGGTAATTTCCCACCCTCTGTAAGATACTGACTATCGTTCACATGTCTGACCAACCACTTGAGTGGAAAGCAAGTGGTCATCAGTCATCAAATATATGGACTGTCCAAACGTATCACTACGTGGAATTGTCATTAAGGCCACTCCAACAGTGACAGAGGAGAAATCTGAAATTCCCTGAAATCAGGATTGAAACTGCACCTCAAGTGTCTTAGTGATTGAAGGCAAGTGTCACCACTTGACCTTAATGACCAATGTAAATGTTACATAAGTCATGTTGTCGTTGGCTGTACCACAACGGGTAGACATACTGTATACACAGTATTCATTTTCTCCCACCATGGTCAAGCCTGACAAACTATGAGAGAAATGTTTTCAATATGAGTGTCCAGCATAATCCAACCTTTGGCATGTTACTCGCAAACTTTCCCTGGTGTGACAGATATGCACACCATGTTAATGAAAGACATGAGGTGTATAACGAAATGTTAAACTGCGCAAACAGTCACACAATTCACCATTCACCCCTTATTGTCACCAAGGCAACACCGTCATACAAGCACCATTTACCCCTTATTGTCATCAAGGCACCAGTCATACGAGCACCATTCACCCCTTATTGTAACCAAGGCACCACTGTCATACAAGCGCCATTTACCACTTAATGTCACCGAGGCAACACCGTCATACAAGCACCATTCAAGCCTTATTGTCATCAAGGCACCACAGTCATACGAGCACCATTTACCCCTTATTGTCACCAAGGCACAACAGTCATACAAGCACCATTCACCCCTTTTTGTTACCAAGGCACCACAGTCATACAAGCAACATTCACCCCTTATTGTCACCAATGCACCACAATAAATACAAGCACCATTCACCCCTTGTTGTCATCAAGGCACCACAGTCATACAATTCACCATTCACCCCTTATTGTAACCAAGGCACCACTGTCATACAAGCACCATTTACCACTTAATGTCACCGAGGCAACACCGTCATACAAGCACCATTCAAGCCTTATTGTCATCAAGGCACCACAGTCGTACAGACACCATTTACCCCTTATTGTCACCAAGGCACAACAGTCATACAAGCACCATTCACCCCTTTTTGTTACCAAGGCACCACAGTCATACAAGCAACATTCACCCCTTATTGTCACCAAGGCACCACAATAAATACAAGCACCATTCACCCCTTGTTTTCACCAAGGCACCACAGTCATACAAGCACCATTCACCCCTTGTTGTTACCAAGGCACCACAATCATACAAGCACCATTCACCCCTTGTTGTCACCAAGGCACCACAGTCACACAAGCACCATTCACCCCTTGTTGTCACCAATGCACCACAGTCACACGAGCACCATTCACCCATTAGTGTCATCAAGGCACCACAGTTGTAGGAACACCATTCACCCCTTACTGTTACCAAGGCACCACCGTCATATGAGCACCATTCATCCCTTATTGTCATCAAGGCACCACAGCCATACGAGCACCATTCACCCCTTATTGTCATCAAGGCACCACAAACAGTCACACAAGCACCATTCACCCCTTATTGTCATCAAGGCACCACACTCATACAGACACCATTCTCCCCTTATTGTCACCCAGCACCACAAACAGTCACACAAGCACCATTCACCCCTTATTGTCATTAAGGCACCACAGTCATACGAGCACCATTCACCCCTTATTGTCATCAAGACACCACAAACAACGGAAACAATCTTGTAAGTAAAGTAACCTAGCTCTTAGTAATACGCAGCATCACATTAAAAGTGAGAGTAAGTGCTGACAGCTTCTTCGTGTAACATTTTGGCAGTAATAATAATGGCAGTTCAAAGTGACAAATCCTGTTGAACTGGGAAGTATCATCATTTATGATCTAATTTAATAGTGGAATTTTTTTCCACCTCCTTTCTCACATAGGTGTCGTTATACATCAATAATCCGAGTGAAACGTAATTTGCTTCTAATGGTGCAAAAACATCGTACATGTCAGCTCTATACAAAATTCAGATATGTGAAGGTAGTGAATGAGCTGCTAACTCTTAACATTTAAAATGTTTTTAAACTGTAACTATATATGGGACCTTCTGATTTAAAAAAAAAAAAAACATATATTTAATGATTATCCAAAAACAACAGACAGTATCACTCTGCCACTAGTTATTGTTTATCCCTGACTGGATGCTAATTTTAAAGAAAACATGAAAATGATGGAAATATAAGAAATATGGAAATATAAGACTTGTTCATCTGAACACCATGTCATTTTTAGATATCACCTTGTAAATAATAGGTAAAACATTATCAAGGTAACTCCTATTATACAAGTATAAAAATCCACATGATAAAATCCAAGCCCTACATTGCATTTCTGTAGCTCCTTTTCAACAAAGGGGATGTATTGCTCAGGCTATACTCACTCACCAAATTATGTATTCAATATCTGCTACAATTTTAGCTAAAAACATACAGTTCATCGAGAACCCGGTTCAGTTTTTTACATCTTACGTGTACACAACCCTCACATGTAATGCTACACACAATACACTTAAACAACTATGGCAACAACAATATATATGCAGTATCCTCTGCCATAGTTGCCACACTGTGAAATGACTCGTGAATTATTGAGTCAAAAACATGTACACATAACCAATTTGATGACAAAGTAAATGTACAGCCATTTAACAAAAATGTTATCAACAAGACATAGTATGCATCAGGGAAGACTACTGTGTTGTCATAAACATATAAAAAATATGGCAAGAATGACCAGTAACCTAATGCTTCTTTCTTGATAGGTGAGGATTAGAACAATTTAACTTAGAATCTCAACACGTAAGTTACCTCACAAAACTTTAAAGCATTCATTTCCCAGACTCTTACAACTTATAGAAAACTGATTTGTTTGTTTATTTGATCGGTGTTTTACGCCTCACTCAAGAATCAAGAAATTGATACATGTACAGTATTGATTGTACAAGTTGACAGTGAGCAGTAATCTCACACCCACACAGTCTATGTACACACTCGACAGCAGTGAAGTAGGCCATGTAGGAGTTAACAGTGAGCAGTAATCTCACACCCACACAGTCTGTGTACACACTCGACAGCAGTGAAGTAGGCCATGTAGGAGTTAACAGTGAGCAGTAATCTCACACCCACACAGTCTGTGTACACACACGACAGCAGTGAAGTAGGCCATGTAGGAGATGACAGTAAGCAGTAATCTCACACCCACACAGTCTGTGTACACACTCGACAGCAGTGAAGCAGGCCATGTAGGAGATGACAGTAAGCAGTAATCTCACACCCACAGTCTGTGTACACACACATGGCATGGCATCTGCAAAGTAGTGGTATGTACCACCAGTAAGCAGTAGTTAGTGCAAATGAAATACACAGTTAAAATGATAAAATGGATGCTGACATATATATATGTAGTCATACCCTGTGGTTGGTAGATATATCATGTAGAAAAATGGTTACCTCTTACTACATGGTGGTGGGGTGTTTTCAGGTGAGTCATTTATGCTTACAGTCGTTGAACCTAATCACCATATCAGGTTAAAAGCCTGTTTATATTTTCATTCACTCTTAAAGAACAAACACTGCTATACCCTTTCCAAAGCAAATTGCGGCTTCAGTCCAAACTGTTAACTGTTTTCTTGAAATGAATGACTAATATACTTCCAGTTTGCCCACGCAATTTCAATGCAAAGGCAGAAATAAACAAAAGACCACAGATTAGCTACTTTACACTGGAATTGTTCCTCACTATAAAAACAGATCAGTTTAACTGTGCTAGTTGCTTTTCGTTATTTACAGCATATGTGTTGATGACACTAAAGCCTAGTTATTCATCTATTCTTCACACTAAACTTACACGTAAAACACTTCTTCTCTTTGTACTATAATGAACGTGTGTATATGCCACACAGGACAGCATTATTTAACTCAAACAAAACATTTTTGATTGTTACTTCTATTTCTTGCCAGGGGAACTCGATAAGTCCAATACCAGGTATGGAATTCCACAGATTACTTATAGCTGCAGTTATGATACAAAACTGCTGTAAGTTAAAAATGACATCAGTTGACCTGTCTTCACAAGCATGTGCATATAATGAAACTTCATATACAAAGATCAGTAAGAGTAAGAACAGTCTAAGGCTAAAATAACTTCACAGGAGGTATATGGCACTGTATACAGGCCAAATCCTACACAGTTCTGGGCACCATAAAGTGGAGAAAATTAGATGATATATATACACAGTAAAACCATATTATTTACAATGACAAGTACATGTAACAAATGTGTCCAGCAATCCAGTCTGGGTAGGAAAATGAACAATTAAATATTGCACCTTAAAACTGAGGCTGTACACAACCATCAACACATTTTCACATACATGCAAGGCCATGTAGACTTTTATAAACTCATGACTCTCAACTTGATTTTCATCAGTCATACATTGAGATGTTGAATTGTCAACTACAGTTTCTCTTAAAATTATGCATACTGGGTATGTACAACTAAATAACCATAACATCCAGAACAAAGGAACTTTTCTGGGATTCTCATTAAATTTCTGACTTTTGATGAGCCCTAAAATAAACTACAAGTGTTTAATAAAAATTAAAAAAAAAAAAAACACACACGCAGATTTTTCAAAGGCACTGAATTTCCCAATTGTTTTAAGAACTTAAATAAATAACTGTGTAAGCTCTGTAAATGTACGTTGCGTATAGGAAGACCTTCAGGAGCAATCTATATTTTACTAACAAAATTATCAAATACTAAATTACATCAATAAATATCTGCATCCCAATGTTTTATACTAACTGAACACATATTCTTAGCAGACAACTGACAAGAGCTGCACATATTGCTTTATTAATACATGTAAATGTTAACAATTCTGATACATGTAAATGTTGACAATCTGAATACATGTAAATGTTGACAATCTGATACATGTAAATGTTAACAATCTGATACATGTAAATGTTGACAATCTCATACATGTAAATGTTGACAATCTCATACATGTAAATGTTAACAATCTGATACATGTAAAATGTTGACAATCTCATACATGTAAATGTTAACAATCTGTTGCATGCACAATCTGATCACTTACTGCAGTACTTTAACCGCTGAGTAGAGCTGTCTTCAGTGTTATTAAGTTGTTTACTTGCATTTATGTTAATACCTGATGTGTGTTTTGGGTCATACTAATATTCTGGTTTATTGGTGTCAGAGCAAACACAGGACACTCCCACACCTTACCAGATACTAATTAAAACAAAGTTTCTGGATTTCCAGCCCTTGGTGAACCAGCTGGGGTGGAATTGAACTTTTACTGAACCTCCACAGAAGCCAGTAATTCTCTCAACCAGCAAGAGAACCTCCTCATTAATATTTGGTGTCGCGTTACATCAATCTCAAGCACTGTAACCATAACCAGACACATACTCCAAACCAGGCTGTGATTGGTCAATCTCCGTCATGAAGTAGGTCATGGAAGGGACACGACTCATGGCCGCTCTCTTGCTGGGGCACAGATTAAGACGACGTACATAGAGAATGATGGCCATAAAGACAACACAAAAGCAGAACACAATCACGTATTCGGGTAAAACACAGATGACCTCTTCACTGGGACAGCCTCTACTGATGCCTCGTGTTTCTCTATTTCCCTGTAACACAACAATTTTACTGACAATTGAATCTTCAAGGTCCACATTTTGAAATTTAACCAAAATAACAATTCAGGAGGTAACACAAGTTAAAAATACATTAACAATGCTATTTCACATCTTGCATCACTTTCAGGTCAAAGCACACTTGTTAACTTTGAGGCCACTCTAAAGCATCTGCTTTCACTTTGGCATGGTAAGAATGAAGCAATAGCTTTCCAAATGTTCAAAGAGAAAATGGGAACACTAAGTGAGAACTAGATCCATAGATCTGTAAATGTAACCTGTATGTCTATTTTGATGAGGTTTGATGTTGCTCTTACCATTATTTGATGACAGTTTTTTGACGTCTCCCTCCAGCTATACTTAGTCCCCATGCTGAGTATACTATACCTTGCTACAAACCATACACAAACCAATACTTGATCCCCTCAGTGTCAAGTAAAATTGAATAGACGCCTCTCACTCATGAGAATAAAGATGTACTGGGTGTAATTCTATTTTTTTTACATTAGAGCTCCAAGTCTTATGTCTGACTTAAGTCAGGATTGAACCCACATCTCCCATGGATAGAAACTAAAGCATACCTGAGTGGTATAATCTTGTCCTGTGGATCAGAGCTCCAAGTCTTATGTCTGACTTAAGTCAGGATTGAACCCACATCTCCCATGGATAGAAACTAACGCATACCGGAGTGGTATAATCTTGTCCTGTGGATCAGAGCTCCAAGTCTTATGTCTGACTTAAGTCAGGATTGAACCCACATCTCCCATGGATAGAAACTAACGCATACCGGAGTGGTATAATCTTGTCCTGTGGATCAGAGCTCCTAGTCTTATGTCTGACTTAAGTCAGGATTGAACCCACATCTCCCATGGATAGAAACTAAAGCATACCTGAGTGGTATAATCTTGTCCTGTGGATCAGAGCTCCAAGTCTTATGTCTGACTTAAGTCAGGATTGAACCCACATCTCCCATGGATAGAAACTAACGCATACCGGAGTGGTATAATCTTGTCCTGTGGATCAGAGCTCCAAGTCTTATGTCTGACTTAAGTCAGGATTGAACCCACATCTCCCATGGATAGAAACTAACGCATACCGGAGTGGTATAATCTTGTCCTGTGGATCAGAGCTCCTAGTCTTATGTCTGACTTAAGTCAGGATTGAACCCACATCTCCCACGGTGAAAACTAACACATACCTGAGTGGTACAATCTTGTCCTGTGGATCAGAGCTCCAAGTTTTATGCCTGACCTAAGTTAGGATTGAACCAACATCTCCCATGGATAGAAACTAACACCTACCTGAGTGGTATAAATCTTGTTCTGTAGATCAGAGCTCCAAGCGTCCACTGGACATCTTTGCCATTTACCAGTTGAGCAGAGCGGAAATTTGTGTATGTCGTTGGAAATTTGAAACCATCATGCAGTACTGCATGTATCCAAGCAGATTTAAAACATTGCAGTCTGTAAGAAAAGTAGGCTTCAAACTGAAGATCAACAATATTGATATAAGTAAATCACTAAAATGGGCTGGAGAAAATGAACTGTCATTCTTCAGCATTCATGCATGTTTGCAAGGTGTTTATTCAAGCAAATTCTGAAGGCATTATTCTGTGTTCACTGATAATACTGTACTTTTGAGAGGCCCTGAAACTGGTCAATCCAACCAATGTAATTTTGTCTCCAAAATCAAATTAAAAATGTGCATAAATTGTACTGAAGGCTACTCTTTCACATGCGAAAAAGTTCAGAAAAAGTTCATGTGGGTACATACGTGGGCTTCATCCTCAACACAAAGTCTTTGATATACATGTAAACTTTGATATTATAATCAGCTATCAATGTCTAAGTAAAGCCTTCAATTGTCACATTTAAAACCA
Source organism: Liolophura sinensis (assembly GCF_032854445.1). Classification (NCBI taxonomy): domain Eukaryota; kingdom Metazoa; phylum Mollusca; class Polyplacophora; order Chitonida; family Chitonidae; genus Liolophura; species Liolophura sinensis. The sequence goes on from NC_088300.1 coordinate 73,924,603, forward strand.
TCCAAGACAAGATGATAGAGAAGTCATCCTTGCATGTCATGACAGATCAGTATATCATTTATACCTGAAGCGTTGCTGATCAGCTTTTGGGTACAGTTTCCTCTCATACCAGTCCATCAAGGTGGACCACTCTGTATTGCAGTAGTTCTGGAATAGAAATGTATGCCTGTGGTCATACCGGTTATTAATAATTATTCATGTTCACGAGGAGTCATTAGGTGCGCGAACATATATACTGTGTATTTTTGTGACAGGGTGCGTCCATGCCACCAAAGTGCTAACGCCACTGAAGTATCACGCTGAAGACACCGGGCCTGACACCCATCCAGTCACATTATACCGATACCTGGCCAATCAGTCCTATTCCCTTGTTCTAACTTCCCCCCCACCCCCATTGATGAGTGCCAAGCAAGGCAGCAACAAGTACCATTTTTTAAGTCTTCGGTATGACCTACATTTACAAACAATTATCTAAAAATATGATTTAAAGTTCTACCAGATGCTACATGTATATACATAGAGATGAAAATAAATTGCACAAGTATTTGATCACATTTTCTTTCATTTACCTGAAGGGCCACCTGCTATGACAGAGGACAAGCAAAGGGCAACTGCTGTTCGGAGACATTTTGTTCATAATTTCAACCTGTTTCTTTCTTTAATTGTGTATTTTATGCTCTTTTCAAGAAAATTTTCAAGTCTTACGAAGAATGTCAGGATGAAGGGCGTAGGAACCCTGGCAGTGGCCACTACCCTTCACCTAGTACACAGTAGCTGACAAACCACCTTAGATAGAGCCACAGCTAAACCTGTGTGTACCCAACAGTCAAATAAAAAGTAAAAACATTAATAACTAACATTATTAAGATTACCTTAGCTGCTCCCACAAACTTGTCACTGTTGTATGGACCCGCCATGCGGAACACATCCTCTGTGGTGTACCAAAATTCGGAAAACCCAAAAAACTCGCTGTTGTGGAAGTTAATGTCGGGCTGAAAGACTCCATTCATGGAGCACATGAACTTCTGACAAGGGACGGTCAAGTTCAGCAATGGCATGACGGCAGCACGGCAGGCGAGGAAATCCCCAGTGCCCTTAAAGTACAAGGTCACATCATCCACAGGATCATCTGACTGCTGAATCATGTTGACAGGAAGACAGGGGTCAAGCAGGGGGAGCTCTTTACTTCTACCTATAGATCTACACAGAAAAACAACAATACACAGTTAAAAAAATACATTACACTTGCACAAAATCCAATGGTCTGAGTTGAACTTTTTAGTCAGTCTAATTTAGCAATCATATGTTAAGAGCTACGTTAACAAAGTTACTGTTTGTTTGCTTTAATAGGGTTACATGATGCTTTCAAGACAACTGATGTCATATCTTTGACTGTCATCCTTTACAGCAGAGCAAAACCAATACAACATATGCACGTCGCAGCCTCATTGCACATCAAGCTTAATGTAAAAAAATTCATATTTTATACTTTTTAACGGCCACTCTCTTTTTAAGCATATTTTCCATCAATGGTCAGAAATTTTTGGAAATGATGTGAATTATGAACTTATAGGTTTCACGTGATCAGCTTAAAGACACCAAAAAAGCAGTAGTCCTTATGAAAACTGTAGTTTACAGCCATTTTGTTAGTAAACATCCAAAATTTCAGTAGGAAATGAAAACTACTGAAAAATAAAAACTTCAATCTAACAGCAATACTTACCGCTCTGTGTAGGTGGTTTTAGCCTGTGACTCTCAGTGGGTGGTTTCAGCCTACAATCTCAGTGGATGGTTTCAGCCTACCAATCTCAGTGGATGGTTTCAGCCTACCAATCTCAGTGGATGGTTTCAGCCTATCAATCTCAGTGGATGGTTTCAGCCTACCAATCTCAGTGGATGGTTTCAGCCTAGCATTCAGTGGCTGGTTTCGGCCTACCAATCTCAGTGGATGGTTTCAGCCTATCACTCAGTGGCTGGTTTCAGCCTACCAATCTCAGTGGATGGTTTCAGCCTATCACTCAGTGGCTGGTTTCAGCCTACCAATCTCAGTGGATGGTTTCAGCCTACCAATCTCAGTGGATGGTTTCAGCCTACCAATCTCAGTGGATGGTTTCAGCCTACCAATCTCGATGGATGGTTTCAGCCTACCAATCTCAATGGATGGTTTCAGCCTAGCATTCAGTGGCTGGTTTTGGCCTACCAATCTCAGCGGATGGTTTCAGCCTACCACTCAGAGGTTGGTTTCAGCCTACCAATCTCAGTGGATGGTTTCAGCCTACCAATCTCAGTGGATGGTTTCAGCCTACCAATCTCAGTGGATGGTTTCAACCTACCAATCTCAGCAGATGGTTTCAGCCTACCAATCTCAGTGGATGGTTTCAGCCTATCAATCACAGTGGATGGTTTCAGCCTACCAATCTCAGTGGATGGTTTCAGTCTAGCACTCAGTGGCTGGTTTCAGCCTAGCACTCAGTGGTTGGTTTCAGCCTACCAATCTCAGTGGATGGTTTCAGCATACCAGAGAGGTACTGCTGATTTGATGGCACGTCAAACTGGTCCTGCCCCTTTTATCAATGAACCCTAGTGACACTGGTAGTCCCTCCAGGTGACCACAGACCACTGAACACACTGATTTCCATAAATATTCCAGATCATTGTTCATTTAACAGGTAATTTGATTTTAATTTAAATTAACCTAATGTTACACTGTCATTGTCTGAAGTCATGCCACTTACGTGGAGTTATGGGACTTGGATAGGTGTGGTTTAATCAGCATCATCTCATATCTCTCTCTGGCCTCATTAGCACCATAACCCAGGAATGTAGTGACGTAAACTCGGTAGGTGTGATCAAGATCAGATTGCCGACAACCAAGATTAAATTCCGCCAACAGATTTTTGGAGATTTCTTTCTCCTGTAACGTCAAAAACTAAATGCAAAACCTTTGACAACTATACATTTATGCTGATAGACAATGACAGGCCAAAGAAGAGGGAGTAGTCAATTGCTGGCATTATGGACAGGAATTGATACATCTGATACAATTGTTATATATTATATAACATATAACACAATGATCTTATCCTTAAGCTCAGCTTTGGAAAGACATCAATGATGCAAAAGGGAAACACTTCTAAAACTGCAAGACATGTATTTTATCCATGTTAGTCTAGCTATAAATGTCAGAAACAATAACGACAAAACACAAAAGAAAATCAAAGAGTAACCAAGTCATTCAGATAAGTTAGACGAATCCTATGGATGTGTTCAACATGTGAAATCATTTATACTGGAGGTGCAGGGAGTATCATGGAAGGTTTGTATAAATGCTGTGCATGTCTGTTTTCTCTCCACATCCTACAGCGAAACACCATTACTATTTAATATTCTTCAGGATGGATGAGAAATGAACATGCATTCATTTATGTGAGTTGTGTTTATTTATTTGATTGTTGTTTAATACCATATTCATGAGATTTTCTCTCATATGATGGTGGTCACTTTTATGGTTGGAGAAAACTGGAGCTCCAGGGGTATACTACCGATGTTTGGCAAATCTCCTCTCAGCTAGTAAGGATCCATGCATTAAAAGAAAATTAAAAGTCCAACCAACAAGACAAGGCAAGCAACACAACAGGAAATTTGAACTATAGTGTTAGTTAATAGTTGGTGAGTTATTGTGGTATTATGATAACAGTCGCAAAATTACCAACCTTTAATAACTAAAGCAACAATGCCAAAGAAAATGGCAAGCAATTCTTCAGACATTAAATACTTCGCTTCATAGTAAATCTTGATCACCTCACCGTTACTCACAGTGATGACTTACCATCAAGCATAAACATAAATTAAAATCACCTGTCACACCTTCACTCCACATGATGATTTAGTAAAAAACTGGAAACAAAAATCACCTGTCAAACCTTCACATCAGATGGCGGTTTACTACAAAAACCTAAACATGAAATCATCTCCGCCACACCTTTAGTCTAGAAGATGATTTTACTACAAACCTAACCCTAAATTCGCCTCTCACATCTTTACTCCAGATGATGATTTAACTACAAACCTAACCCTAAAATCATCTGTCACACCTTTACTCCAGATGATGATTTTACCATAAACCTAACCTTAAAATCATGTCACATCTTTACTCCACATGATGATTTTACCACAAACCTAACCCTAAAATCATCTCTGTCACATCTTTACTCCAGATGATGATTTTACCACAATCCTAACCCTAAAATCATCTGTCACACCTTTACTCCAAATGATGATTTTACCACAAACCTAACCCTAAAATCATGTCTGTCACACCGTTGCTCCAGATGATGATTTTATCGCAAACCTAACCCTAAAATCATCTGTCATACCTTTACTCCAAATGATGATTTTACCACAAACCTAACTCTAAAATCATTTCTGTCACACCATTGCTCCAGATGATGATTTTACTGCAAACCTAACCCTAAAATCATCTGTCACACCTTTACTCCAGATGATGATTTTACCACAAACCTAACCCTAAAATTATGTCACATCTTTACTCCAGATGATGATTTTACCACAAACCTAACCCTAAATTCATCTGTCACACCTTTACTCCAGATGATGATTTCACCATAAACCTAACCCTAAAATCATCTGTCACATCTTTACTCCAGATGATGATTTTACCACACACCTAACCCTAAAATCATCTGTCACATCTTTACTCCAGATGATGATTTTACCACAAACCTACCCCTAAAATCACCTGTCACATCTTTACTCCAGATGATGATTTTACTACAAACCTAACCCTAAAATTATCTGTCACATCTTTACTCCAGATGATGATTTTACCACAAACCTAACCCTAAAATCATCTGTCACATCTTTACTCCAGATGATGATTTTACCACAAACCTAACCCTAAAATCAACATTGTCATCTTAACTCCATGTGCTCATTTACCAACAAACTTTATCCCATATTATACATTATGCCCATGAAGAATTGCTTGTCATTTAATATCAATAACTACTGGGGTAAGAGGAGAGAGAGTGCAGATAATAACCTTTGTTGTTTCGTATCTTACAGTGTTGGGCACTTCAAAGGCAATCTGTACAGATGCTCCTCCCATGTCAATCATGCCAACTGTACGCCTACGGATGTGTGGGGACGGTCGGCCGTTGGACCCCACGCCAGGGACATGAACAGCCACCAGGGGGTGCTCTGAAACAACACAAAGTCTGACTAAAAAAAATGACTAGGTCTCAAGTATGTGTGAATGTTACTTGTGAAGATATCTTGGATAAAATGTACGTTCATGTATATTACCATCTTTCCAGTAGGAAAACAATTTGTTCACTTAATCGGAATCGTTTTTAACACCGAATTCAGGAATGGATGGAGGTAACCAAAATACGCAACATATACCACCAACTACTGGCAAGTTATTGACAAGCTTTTCCACACATGACATACAGATATGCACGCCATATGCATCAAGACAAGTGGTTTTCACCAAATGTTAGTTTGTATAAACAAAATCTGCTTTACACAAAACCCAAGCATAGATCAAGATGCTGACTATGCCCACTCTTCACTACTAAACCTATCTCAACAAGATTTTTGGAGGCTCAAGACGCAGAGGCAGAATGAACATCAGGCTAGGTGTTGATGATCGAAATACACAACATCATTACAAAATCTGAAGTGACAGAGTTCTTCCAGTGCAGTGTTGACCTGAAAAACCAATACATCACAAAAAGTGTTAGAGCTCTCCAAATTTAGAAGTGATGTAATTCATTTTGGTAGAACAAGATTTACAACTTTAGGAGAAGCATTTCAGTAGATATAGCAACAACACCAAAAAGTTTATATAAGGGCAGACAGATGGATAACACAAATTCATAATATGACCCATAATACCAGAACATGGTGTGAAGCTCTGAACATGGGGATCAACCAATATAATAAGGGCATGTCAAAACATGTCTAATCTTAATTATTTTTTCTTGCCAATGGCCATACCTTCTTCACCATGGACAAATTTGTTCAGAACAAAGTTGATGGCCACCCAGGAGTACACGCCTTCCTGTTTGCCTGTGATCACCTCAAAGTGATTTTCAGCCACGAGGAAGCTGTACTCTCTAGGGATGTCCTGGCGAAGCTCCTCCAAGATGCCATTCTGTTCACTGCACACAGAAAGTACATTTAGTAACATTCAATATCAACTAGAAAACAAGATACTTTTAAGCCGTTGTTGGCACAATTCTATAATGAATATACATTCACTGAATGCTGTGTAGTGAAGGATGAGATCAATGACTGTCAATGACATCAAAGATGTACTCCTGAATATTCATCAACTTGTTTAAATCTATAAAGAGTGTACAATATATATTAACAAACAGAACTGAGCCTGGAAAAAACACTTCAACATGCCTAGTACTTGAAAGAAGTTTTGATGTTAAGCCTACTTGAGCTTGCTTGAGGTAAAAAAAATTGAGATCGCTTTGCCTTTAAAGATGTCTCAAAGGTAAAGTGAGGAACTTATACTAGTTACCTTAACGAAAGGAGTCTCATTCCGGCTGTTGCTAGGATATATAAAGGTGTTTCTTTATGTTTGCTCTCCGGAACAAACTGAGATGCATAATCTAAGAGGGGTTTCATGTAAATACTGGCCTCGCTTGGTCGGTCAGCATATTCTGACAAACCTGGTGGCAGACATAAATGTATTTATACATACATGTACAATAGTAATGCTAAATGGGTTAATGTAACATTGGCATGGTGTTTATAGAGTATTACGGTTTACCTCACATTTGTTGTTGCATGTCATTTATTTCATGAGTGGCAATCAAATGATTGGTCTTCAGGGCCTGATTCCTTACAAAGACCAATTGTCAATCATCTCAGATCCTACCTCATCATTTCTACCTGATATGCTAATATTGTTTTGATTTATTTGATTGGTGTTTTACGCCATCCTCAAGATTATTTTACTTATACGACAGTGGCCAGCATTATTGTGGGAGGAAACCGGGCAGAGCCCGGGGAAACCCACGACCGTTTGCAGGTTGCTGAAAAACCTTCCCACGTACGCCAATAATGTTTTGTTTGTACATTTATTAGCTTAGAGTTCAGTCATGATAGTTTCAACATTATGTCAGTTCTATGATGGTGATGTATTTAAGGTACTGAAATGTTATAACAATGCTATAATACTCCCTTAAAACTGCCTGGCATGTCCCAGCTAGCAAATTAAACTCGAATGGTCAAACAAAAACATGTACCGTAAAATTATGTAAAAACAATTTATTACCTGGTTGGATTTTTTTATTTATCAATTTTCCATCTTCATCTCTCATTGGCTGTATATCAAGTAAATCTTTTGGATTTCCAGAATGAGTTGGCCAAAAGTAAATGTACACTCTACTTCCACTGGAGCCACAGTCTATGACAATGCCATAATGAAGGCTAGGGTCCTTCACATCTGTGGGCTCATCAATCGTAGCAGGTTTCCTGCGGTACTTTGGGTTCCAGTGAGTGAGATCATTCTCTTTGTTTCTCCATGAATGAATGGTTTCCATAACTGCCATGGACAGTGCTACACAGAATAAGACTGCGGCAGTGGTGAATATTAAACATCGCAGAGATGTTTGAGCCCACCATAATTTGATAGAGCAGAAATATGGACAGAGGCAACGGATTCTGAAATAAAGGAGACGAACACTTTTAAGAAGTTGATGTCAAATCTAAATGCACTTCTAAAAGCTTACAGCTTGACACCAAAAGAATAACTAAAACCAATGCACCCAAGTACTTAGCATCTGTACTGTAGAAGTTTTCTGGCAGTCATATTTACAAATGGAGAAATGAGATATACATTACATTGATGATCCCTTAGTTATACCATATTTCACAGTTTTGTACCGGCCCCAAAGGTTCAGTTAGTACAGCGAACACTTCGGGGTCAATCCTGAGTTAGGTCACACCTAAGATTTTAAAAGAGGAAGTTGTAGTTTCTTCACTTGGTGTTCAGCATAAAGGAGAAGTGCAATGACTGTTTGACCCATATCAGTATAATGGCTTGGGTGGGCGGCTTACTTGCCTTAGGTAAAGCAGCGCTAGATAAAGGGCACTGGAGATCTGTCCTGCAATAAGGATGCACATTACATGTACTCTCAGGACTGTTTTGTCATCATATGACTGAAAAATAATTAAGTACAAAAACCCCAAGCACTAACTTACTCACTGTTTTGTAAGTTAATTGTATTGTAGGAAAGCCTGATTTCTTCTGAGGCAAAATTAGGAAAAGAAGCAACCATGACTTAATTTGATCTGATAAGAAAGCAGCTTCCAAGAGAGAAAAACGAAATACCAATAATCAAGAGCCTATATCTATAACCGGAATGGGGATGTCAACGTAAGTCGGGCATTACGAACAAGTTACCAATAAGTAAAGTTTTCTCCAAAATACTTGTCTGCTGTACCTTGCCATTGTGACCTTGTGGTGACTCCTTCTCTTCTAATGAGAATGGCACAATTCTATCAAGGAGAGGTGAAAAACAACCATCGGTGGTTTTTCTCCAGGTTGGCTAACTGTCAAACATAAGCCGGCGTTGTTGTTGTTGTTTTCGTCACAAAGTCTGCCATACTGTCCAACACTTCCAACATATATACGTTTCTACAAAGATTTCAGGAATAAGGTGAAGTCCTCTATGAACCACCACAGGCCACATCTGTCAACCAAGCTGATCATTTTCTCTCACAAAACTTAGGTCAAAAAAGTTATACACTCGTGGAAATTGTGGCTGACGTTTATGTACGTGGCCATTGGGGCTATAACAAAACTGGGACTTGGCCACAAAAAGTAGACTGTATTTTGTAAATGTATTTTATATTGCAATTTATTAAAAAAAAATTAAATTTTATTGTAATTTATTTATCCTAATATGTAATTTATAACACACAATGTTAAATGACAGTAAATAGTTTTTATTTTGTGTAGATATTGATTACACCTCTCTTTCCGTATTTGTGAATTCAGCTTTCGATGTCTTCAAATTCCATAACCGCAACAACACAACACACGTTAAAGGATGGCAGCTGAGGATGTCCGTGTTCGAGTCTGCTTACAGGAAATCGTGAAATTGCAGCTAGAAATAACAGCATTCATTCAAGTAAATAGTAAAGCCCTTATTTGATTTTGAAATCGTGAAACACATTCTAATGCGACACTTTCGTTTTTGTTAAAGTCGCGAAATATGGACCTAAAATAATCATAATACCGAATCATGCAAATGCATGATTCGCTCAACAGTTTTAAATTTCAACTACGGTACAATGTCTTTCTCGTTTGGGAATGAATTAGCAGCAGTCGGAGTCCCAGTATATGTTACCTCTTTTAGTTCCATCCTGTATTCAATATTGTGTAAGACGTCGAGTTTAATTAGTAGGCCTATGTCTCTGTGGGAATTTCCCTAACACCCATTGCTAGATGATGTTGGTTGGTGATTTACCCTCTATAAAGTTTTTCATCTCTGCATTGTATGAACATTGGTGTGAGAATGTTTTGATTGTGGTAACCAGTGTGGTAGCTAGTGTGGTATAGATTCCACACACAATATATGTAAGGTACACCCTTGCAGTGAATTGTTTGTTTTTTTTTGTTTTTGTTTTTTTTGATTGGTCTTTTACGCCATACTCAAGAATATTTCACTTATACGACGGCGGCCAGCATTATGGTGGGTGGAAACCGGGCAGAGCCCGGGGGAAACCCACGACCATCCACTGGTTGCTGACAGACCTTCTCACGTACGGCCGGAGAGGAAGCCAGCATGAGCTGGACTTGAACTCACAGCGACCGCATTGGTGAGAGACTCCTGGGTCATTACGCTGCGCTAGCGCTTTAACTGACTGAGCCACGGAGGCCCCGAATTGTTTGTTGTTCGTTCCGTCAACATTAGTTGTGCTTAGGCAGCATGCTTAATGTTAATCATGTCTGGACTTTCGTGGAGTCAGTGTATGTAAATTGCTATGCATAGCTTTGAGCATCCGGGCTCCTTGGAAGGCTGTGAGGATGTGATAAGTACGTACCACAGGGCAATGAAACACATCACATTTGAAGGTTAGGCATATTTATGTTTCCGAAAATCATTATTCATGCTAAAATTTTATTCAAGGCCTATCTAGCTTGGGCTAAATTTGGTTTGTTTTCACCTTCAGTGCTCTAGTCAGGGGACTGAGGATTAGCTCAGAGCAGCTGTGACATAACTTCAAAACTATGAATACTGTTTATGTAGATGAAATGTGTTTGTTGTAATTTTAGTTCCTCTGCACAAAATATCATGGTTTTGTTTTTATCAGCAAGAGGCAAAATTGGGAAGTGACTCAGAATACAGGATATATCTGAGCTTGTAAACTATTAAAGATGGTGAATATATTGGCAAATTCTAGGGCACGGTTGTTGTCATATCCATGCCTTTTAAAATTCTAATGCTTTAATGCATCCAAATTAGTTGGCTTTTTCAGTTCTATATTCATCCTTAATATTTAGTGAGGACTATATTGTCACAGAGCAATTCTCTAGTGAATGTAGGAAACCTTCATTAGAGTCATTGGCATTCATCATTATTTAATAAATCTGCAGGTAACATGACTAAGTCTTGGATATTAATGCCAGGTCACATCTGGTTTTTCTGTAAACACCCCATTGACATTTGGTTGGTGGTTTACCCTGTGAGATAAAATTCTTACACCAGATCCTTCCAATTTCCGTCCATCATAAAACTTACCACCATCATATACATGATAAATTCTTGTTTCTGGCATTAACTAAAAATCAAGTAAATAAATTATGGGTATTTCTGTGGTGACCTCTGGCACTGTGAGTATGACCAAATCACTTAGGAATCATAGAGGACATCGTTTACAACTTTCATAACGGAATGCAAAACTTATTCAGGGCTCTAACTTGGTTAATCTTGCATGACCGTCATTGAACTGTGATTTTTGGCTTGGGCTGTGAATCTCAAAACAGATTTGTTAACTGGATAAATCTCATGATAAACCTGGGTTTGTGTGAGTGTAGTGAGCCTAGAGTAACCTTTTGTGACAGAAAGTTAAAAAGTGATGTTTTATAGACCATCTGTAACAAATAATCTTGTTGATTTCTTTATTCAGGACATTCGTGAATGTGACGGGCCCCTGGACAGATTGATGACAATCAATTCAGAGGTCCGAGAAAATCTTGGAAATTTGAAATCCAAGCTACAGGTATGTATAATTCTCAAAGTAAAACAAATATAGCATTTCCTGATGTATTGTGTTGCATTTATATTTACTTTGACGTGAAGATACTTGTCTGTAAAGAAGATTGTTGTGGCCCCATGTAGTGTCACTTGTAATTATTTGGGTTCAAATGCAAGTCTTCTTCTCGTGTTCATTTTATCCAGTCTTTGTCTTATTGGATACGTACCATTCCTCAGATCTCAAGTCCTTATTTACTATGTACACATATATATTATATTAAACTCATCCCTGATATTATTGTTCTTTTCCTGGGCATATCTTTTAGCACGATATAGTGGTGATGAAACCCTCATAAGGAATAAGCTGTTAAAGCTTACAATATGCTAATCTTGTGAAACCTTTTAAACATAAAGAATACATCAAGCATTGTTTGCTGTTGTATATTTTAATATATGATACTGAAGTACATGTAAATGTTCTTGCTACATATTATGTGTGAATGCCTTGGGGAAGAACAGTTACATTGTAAACTGACTGACATTCTTTCAAGAAATACATATATTATGTATACATGTATATAATCAAACAAAGAGCATATATACATGCAGAGGAGATGGGCATTGTAAAATTTATAGATTGCGCACTCCATTTTTTCAGGATTTGGAGAGGATGGGCAATGAGCAGGATAAAGAATCTGACAAACAGACGATTTTAAGAGATGTACAAAATCACAGGAAGAGCATGGCTAGGTATGGAAATTTTAAATCTGACCCTGACTGATCAAATAATCATTTACATATATATTATACTTGTGCCATACTATCCATCTTTAAATCCCAAACCGTGTAGCAGTCTGAAATATTTGTACATTCAGTAAGAACATGTATAAGTGCAGTGAATGGCAGTCAGAAGCATCTTGGATTCATATTTTGTACAAGGTGCTAGTGCACTCTGGAAATGTAAATCCAAGTTTCTGTCTGACTCAGTAACATGTCAGAAATGTCAGAGTTGATGAGTGTGACACCAAAGACTACGTAGATCTTAAAAACCCGTGATCAGATTCCCTAGGACTTGCCTTGTTTCAGCACTATTGTTTCCTTGCGACAAGCCAATCTGATGGCAAACCTAGCTATTGACAAAAAAGAAAAGGAAGATTTGCTCAAGGGGAGCACAGATGTCCGAAAAAGGTGAGATTTGAACTACTTTTGATCATTTCTAGTTTGATATAAAATATGAGCTGAAGAACAAATTTGCTGTGAAGTTTGTTTTTGTGTGCTTAAGATTTCCTTCCTCCTTCCCAGTTTAGCTTCTAGAAATACAGTTCTGTATTCTTCCATTGATTAACCTGAAACTCGATCTTGGAGTAAACTGTCCTCAACAAGCCAAAGCTGTACATTACTTCCTGTAACACTGAAGGAGTTATGAATTTATCTCCTAGTTATTTGTGAATAGTAAAGACCATAATGGCACAATTAACTGGAATGTACATCAACACCAATATCTACACTAACTACCATGTACCCAACATCATCTGCATAAAGATAAACTTTTTATCTTTTTTAACTTTAAGTACTCTTTTAATAATTAACAGAAACAACTAATAAAATGTGTCTGATTTCAAAAGGGTAACTGAGTTCAATGGACATATAAAAATGCAGCCATGTGATTTGAAATTATGATGTGAACCAGCATATGCTGTGTGAGTCAGTGTACCAGTTACATTTCTGCTATTTCTGGTCTTACGGTCTGTATTACTGTGGACAACATGGAGTCAGCATTACTCCAAAAATCAAAATAACCCTGTTTTACGGGGACACATTTTTTACACTCTGATGACAGCACAGCCAAATCCAGCAAGTTTCAGGTTGGTAACTGTAATAATAAATGGTAGCCCCAGTCAACCCAAAACTCTGGCATTTTGTCAGAGGTACCTTACCTGACTATTCAAAATGAGCGATTACGGGTTAACACCACTTTGGTAATATCAAAGCTCTTTCTTCTGGCTTTTTAATGCATTTAAGATTCAGAGTGAAAAATACACCTGCCTTTTCTTTTCAGGAATATTAACAATAAAGAGTCCTTGGTAAGCTCAGCTAATAGCATCACCGAGAGCTTGATGAGTCTGAGTAAGATGATGTCTGGTCAGGTGGTACAGAGTCAAGACACAATCTCCAGCCTAGGTATGTCCTGTTGGTGTCTGTTTTTTGGGCATCACTGAGAGCTTGATGAGTCTGAGTATTATGATGTCTGGTCAGGTGTGCACAGTCAAGACACAATCTCCAGCCTAGGTATGTCCTGTTGGTGTCTGTTTTTTGGGCATCACTCAGAGCTTGATGAGTCTGAGTAATATGATGTCTGGTCAGGTGTGCACAGTCAAGACACAATCTCCAGCCTGCGTATGTCTTGGTGGTGTCTGTGTGGTGGGTATCACTGAGAGCTTGATGAATCTGTGTAATATGATGTCTGGTCAGGTGTGCACAGTCAAGACACAATCTCCAGCCTAGGTATGTCCTGTTGGTGTCTGTGTGGTGGGTATCACTGAGAGCTTGATGAATCTGTGTAATATGATGTCTGGTCAGGTATGCACAGTCAAGACACAATCTCCAGCCTAGGTATGTCCTGTTGGTGTCTGTTTGGTGGGTAGCACTGAGAGCTTGATGAGTCTGAGTAATATGATGTCTGGTCAGGTGTGCACAGTCAAGACACAATCTCCAGCCTAGGTATGTCCTGTTGGTGTCTGTGTGGTGGGTATCACTGAGAGCTTGATGAATCTGTGTAATATGATGTCTGGTCAGGTGTGCACAGTCAAGACACAATCTCCAGCCTAGGTATGTCCTGTTGGTGTCTGTGTGGTGGGTATCACTGAGAGCTTGATGAATCTGTGTAATATGATGTCTGGTCAGGTATGCACAGTCAAGACACAATCTCCAGCCTAGGTATGTCCTGTTGGTGTCTGTTTGGTGGGTAGCACTGAGAGCTTGATGAGTCTGAGTAATATGATGTCTGGTCAGGTGGTACAGAGCCAAGACACAATCTCCAGCCTAGGTATGTCCTGTTGGTGTCTGTGTGGTAGGTATGGGGGTTGGGGTTAAGGTGATGTCTGGTCATGTGATACAAGACATTGATAAGAATACACTTTGCCCGTCACATATTACAGACAAACTTGTAGGTTAAACATACATACATACCTGAACTGAATGCCTGTCATATGACCTTTAATGTTTATAAATATACGTGGCTTATGGATATTTATAAACCTATAAACACTCCTTCCCACTGGCCTAATGAACACTGAAATACTCAGTTTCATTTCTAGCTGTTTCACTCATTCAGATTTTTTATGGCTGATCTCTGATTTTAAAGAACTATACCGAACCTCGGTATGCCCAGTTATTGTACTGTGTGGGAGGGTGTGTATTAAACTGTGAGAAGCTGTTGTTCCCGATAGTCATGGTTAGTAATGTTAGGCATGGAATCTAAGCAATATTATTTTTCATGTCAGAATCTTCATCAAACACCATAACTGGAACAAGAGAGGAATTCCGAAGCATGTCTGGACACATCCAAAACTCCAGAAAACTGCTCACGAAGTACAACAGACGAGAAGTCACAGACAAGCTGCTAATCTTCCTGGCCTTAGTGTTTTTCTTCTCAACTGTTCTCTACATTGTGAAGAAGAGAATATGGTCATGACAAATTATAAACTTCTCCACTGTCTTCATCTGTAAATATGCGTACATTAAAATGCCTATATACAAATTAAAATAATTCCTGTGCAATAAAAATCATCTAAACAACATCTGTTATTTGTCTTCTGTAGATATTTACTGTGACCTGGCGGATCAAGGAGCATGGACTCCTTACAGGTTTATACCAGCATAATTGGTCAACTTGATTCGCTGGACAGTTCTAACACACATTTTGTTGATTTTTTTTTTTTTTTTTAACTTCTATGATGG
This sequence comes from Liolophura sinensis, assembly GCF_032854445.1. NCBI lineage: Eukaryota > Metazoa > Mollusca > Polyplacophora > Chitonida > Chitonidae > Liolophura > Liolophura sinensis. The sequence continues at coordinate 73,939,809 of NC_088300.1, forward strand.
CAATCCAGTTCATAAGTAGAAGAAACCATCATTCTTCTCCAGGTACTTCGACAATCCTCCCAACTTAAAGCCAAAGCTGAAGTAGGAAGAGCTAGATTTGAACCCCCAACCACATTGGTCAGTGCTTTACCTATCTGAGCCAGAGGAGGCCCATTCCCACTATTAAAGCAGTCAGGTTTATCAGACTTATTTAGTGGAGAAAAGCAACGTGTGTTAAATTTCCACCTGCTATCTAACCAAATGTAAAGCTGCAGCAGTAAGAGCTGGATTGACCACACAACCCCAATGACTGCAGCAGAGTCAGACATGTCTGCATTCATATTATATTTAACTATACCAACATTTATATTCAAAAAATGTGAGATAGATACGCTTAACAGAAGGGAAATATTTTAGGCTATAGTTAAAGAGGGTATATTTGGAACACTCATCAGTTGTTCTCCCACACATGCATTTTTTGGCTCTATGTCACACAGTATGACACCACAGAACATAATTCAGAGGATTAATTTTCAATTACTGATCCTAGCTAACTGCCATTACTGTATGAATTTGACTGAAGTTAAATTTCCTGGCCATGTGATGCACCACCACTCAGTTGTGTCACTAAAATTCACCAAGGAAATAACCTGTTTTGTTTCAATGATTTTATTGTACAAACATTAACAGTATTCACAAGTTCAACAAAATGAACAGAGTGCACAGGCCAAAGGTGATTGTAAAGTTAAATAACAAAGTAACAAAAACACATGTTTTCTTACAGTGTTGTCACAAACCCTGAAGCACTTGGAAACAATGTTAAGAAAGATCTTCTCATAAATCATATGAATACCTTTGATTTCAAATACTATACAATAAATTCATACAGGTAACATGAGGCAATTCATGGTTCCTAATCAAAGTAAAGCCTTTCATAAGTTATTCACGTGAGTGGACCATATCTTCATACAACTGTGTAAAGGTGCAAGAAATTGAAATAAAACAAAACTGAACAGAAATTTACAAAACTTTAAAGCTTATAATGACATTACAATTGAGACCATGCCATCCAAAATAAAAAATTTAACACTGTCTTCCATTGCCATAAATTTTACTCCATTAAATCACCTAAACCATATTAAAGTGAAACCAAATATAATATTTATCTCTTATTCAAAGTTAACAAGATATCCATGAAAATGACCTTCATAATTGTTTTGATTACTACCATACAAATGTGGTAGTGTACAAATTTATCTAAATGCGAGGGACCAATTCCACGAAACCAGTGTTTACTTGAATCAAGATTTGATTGTTGTTTAATGCCCTTAATCAACTATGAAATGTGAACTAAATGCTTATTTTGGGACCCTATGAGTGAGAACTGAAAGCATGTAACTGTTAACTTCAGGCAAACACCTACATTGTAAATGTATATCGCAATTTGAAATTCTGGGGCCACAAACCACCAGTAAGCATTATCTAATTAATTACTCTGTGCAACTGGTAGTAGCATCTGTACTAAAGTACACTGAAAAATGAATTTATGAAACATTCAATTGTGTACATATACATCTTGAAAACTCGTGTTTTAAATAACCAATTGTGAAATAGTACGCAATAATGAATATTCACACCCAAAGTTAGATTGAAAACTGTGTCTATGGATGGCTCATATTTACTGATGGGAATGGACGGCTGGCCTATTTCAGAAAAAACTTCATGAAGTACATTTCTTGAAACCTATTTTGTAAAAGAAGTTGTCTAGGTCATAGTGCCATAAAGCAACATGATTTATGAGAAGTTATAAAAAAACTTATCTCTCCACAGATTTGTTTGACACAGAAATATCCTACTTCACAAACTATGATTCAATACACTGTCTTAATAAAAGCAACGATTTGCCAGATTTGGTAACACTTCAGGCCATTCTTAAGATCAGTTTTATGAGGCAAAACCCATCTCCTGCAATAGTGAGAAAATTATTCTTTCCCCAAAATATTTCCAGCCAAAAGGAAAAGCTACACACAGAACTTTGTTGTGGCAAATTAATAAGTGGTAATTTGGGTTGTATCTGTTTAAATTTAAATTTAACCCAACATCTGTTACTGAAAACAAGTTTGTTTTTTTTTTAAATAAAATTATATCAGCATTAAATAATAACCATTATTATACCCATTGAAACAAACCATCTTTCAACACGACATAAGTACAAGAAAGTCGTAAAATTTCGTGTCGGTAACAATTCTCATTACATACATCTACTGGTGCAGTAATATACATGTTTTAACCCTAAGTGTACATATAATAATCTGTAGCTTTGGTGTTTTGGTGCCTACTCTCCTGTCTCTGTATCTTGTAGTAAGGTAGGGTTGTCAGCCGAGGCCACAATGATAGCCCCGGGAGGTGGTGCATCAGATATCACACTGACAGCCTCAGATCCATCTATAGTACCCGTTGGGTGAAGTTCTAAATGCTGGACTGCTAAATGCTGCACAAACAAACAGATAAAAGACATAGGTATACAAGTCTTGTAACAACAGATCAACCTACAGTACCCATGAGGTGAAGCCCAAATGCTACACTGACAAATTCTGCACACACACACACTGATATACAAGTCACTTACAAATGTGGATTTCTAAATCACGTATCTGACTTCTGACATAGGTTTGAAACCAGTTTCTTTCTAGCTGTATCATGGGATACTAGTATCCACCAAAAAATAGTGCTGTCAAATATATGAATCATCTGTTTAGCTTGATGCACAATAACAGCATTCAGCACAAGGATATCACGAGACTTGAAATTCTGGACCCATGAACTACATGTAGGCATTACTGGTATCTTGAAATTGTTAATTACTTCCTGGAACTGGCAGCAGAGCTTTTTTTCTACGTTCAGCAAGCAAACAATTTATAAAATATTAATTATGTACATTCTGAAACCCTCTCATCAGAGCAATTCATGCCAGAATAGTTCTGCTGTATATGTACATTTCAATACGAGTGTGCTTCATGTGGATGAAGATCACAACTATTATCTGCACAGGTGAGGCAAAAAACGGAGGTCACCATATGACTTCACGTACATTTCATAGCCTATAAGGGTCAGAAGTGACATTTCACCTTTCAAGTCACCAGGGCTGTTATCATTTTCCAGTTAACATCAATCTAATGGGTATTCCGTCTGCCCAAGAAAGCTGAACCCTACCTGTAAAGCCTCGAGCTGAGACGGGTCTGTCACAACATAGATCTGCCCACCTTCCCCCATACTGACACCAGCAAGCCCTGACTGTTGTAGTTGTTGTAGAGTCACATGTGTGGCTTGCTGAGTGGCCTGTAAAGCTGTAGACATGGTCTGGTCTTCTCCCACTGCTGTTGTTCCATTAGTGGTTACCATGGTGATCTAAATCAATAAAAAATAAAATTTCTCATCCCCTAAATGATTTATGAATGACTTTTCATGAGTCATTTCATCTTTTTACTGTATTACAAGACCTATCAATGTCTTGCGAGGTCAGCTGAGAAATTTTGCTAATAAATAAAAAATATTCCTTTACTGGCTTTAAATCCTTGTGGACATAACTGTCTTTATCCTTGATAACAGTATTAGTACCTGTACCGAAATGTCGCTCACTGAATGAACACAAGTTGTGATCCATATATTTATAATGTTATCCAAATCAACTTGTAAATGACACTGAAAGAAGTCGTTAAATCCTTGATCTGCAAATTCTTCCTGTCAAATTTTACAAGGTGTCTGGCTGCTCATGGTGATATATAACCTCTGGAGACCACATGTAGGTCATGTCACAAAAGCACGGGTTGTTTCACTTTTCTAAAGATTACATTTGATGTATGCAACTGTCATATATATCACAGACACCCCCACAGAACTGCTGACTGACCTGTTGGGAGGTGTTGATCACCATCGCACCTTCGTGGTCCCCAGACTGCCCTGGGGTACCTTCAGACAACCCTGAGGGGCTAGCCAGTGTGAACTCAATTCTCGCCCGCTTGTTAGGAATCTCTCCTATGTCCCCCACTGACAACACACACAAATTTTGAAATTAGTACCATAGCATACACAACTAAAATGCTCAAGATAGCTTGTATCCTCAACTGCCCATGTTACCATGTTAGACATAGTCATACACAAGATAACAAAACTGGACATCAAAAAGAAAAAACTTGCCGAATTAAACTCAAACTGGAATACTACGCAGTGAAGTGTCTTCCAAAAGTTGAGCTCTCACTATTTTACAGAAAACTTGACTGGTGAGTGGTGGTACATGTACATACACTTACATTCAGCGTGCTGAGCGAATAGTTCCGCCTCAGCCTCGGGACTAATCTCCTCGTTGTGGGCCGTGCGTTTGTGCATAGCTAATGTGGAGGTCTGCCGGTAGTTCTTACCACAGTGGTTACACTCGTATGGTTTGGAGTGAGTGTGGACCACGTGATGTTTGTAAAGGCTGGAGTACTCCGTGAAGCGCTTACCACAATTCTGCACTGTACACACATACGGTTTTTCACCTGGTATGAACAAAATAAAATAAGGAATGATCTACATCTCAATCAGGAAATCTAGTGATTTTAAGAAGTAATAGAGTATTTTGTAGACAGAGTATTTTTGAACACTATGGACTCCACCTGATTTTGATTGTAGTTTGACAACATATTCAAGAATTTTTCCCCTTCAGGATGGTGGTCACCTTTGCAGGTGGAGGGGGCCCCTAAATACAAGTGACAGGTTTGATGGCTTAATACCTTTTCGGCAGTATTACAGCAATGTCATGCTGAGGCTTTTTAAAGAATGAGGATTGGCAGCAGAGCAATACAACTATAAGCAGCTACTGACACAAAGCTACTGAGGACTGGCAGCAGAGCAATACAATTACAAGCAGCTACTGACATAATGAACATTATCATCCCTCAGGAGTAGATTCTCAGCTGATTGGTCAATTACTCTCTGATCCGGACAGGTGTCAGGTATCCTACCCACCTAATGCAGCAAAACCTCATTTCCACAAACCTAACGTGGTAGTTACCATGCCTATGCACAAAACTTGACCTATGCTTTGTAGCACACATCTGATGACAAGAACTCAGTGCAAAGGACTGTCATCATTAACATTCTATCTATGTGTGGGTGACATCTGGAAAGTAAACACTGAGTGAAGTATCACTGCCTCTTGCCTCGGATCGAGCTTACTTTGCCAGTTCTGCCTGGTCGGCTTGTCACATCGGGATCCACATCTGGCTTACAGCTTTCACCTTCCCAAATCCACGAATCAACTTTTCGCAGTAGTAACTACTATTCAACTTTAATGACAAGTTTTCTGCCCCAAATTCCTTCAATAACTGACACATGTCCATCCCCCTTAACTTATTTACTTGATTGGTGTTTACACCGTAAACCGGGAAACCAGGCACAGCTTGAGGGAAACCCACAACCATCCATAGGTTGCTGGCAGACCTTCCAACATACTGCCAGAGAGGAAGCCAGCATGAGTTTGACTTTACCTTACAGCAACCACATTGCTGAGAGGCTCCCGAGTCATTGCATCATGTTGGTGTGCTAATCCCCTCGGCCCTGCAGCCTCCCGTACCGCTTGAAAGTGTTACAGCTATAAATAGACGTCATTAGTATCGGATCTGTGACATAGCAAGGCTAACAACCGTTCGTTTTATTCATAAATTCCCCAAAATTTTAAAGCTCTTCAGGATAATAAATGCCTGTGGACTCCACTGCTATCAATTTTCACACTCACAGTGTTCTGACTGCAACAAGCAGCCACACCCGGTGCTAACATTGAGCACCCATTATCAGACACAAAACCTTGATGCGCCCGGTACTCCAAAATCAAGACAGCTCATAAACATTGCTGAAAAGTGGCCTGTGCAGATGTCCGCGACACAGCCTTTGACACATTTTTTGGTCAGGCAAGCACTAATTGTTTCAGATTCAAGGTACGCAGTATACACCGGGGAACCAGACTAATTTCTCAGTACTGATAAGCGTGGATCCTGAGAAGTTGTGACTCAGTATGAAATGACCCAAGATAGTTGAAAAATACACTTTCCAACCGTATTTTTCCAAACTGAACAGTAGCTATGATGACATGTGTGACCAATCTGTTGACAGCGGCAAAAACAAACTGAAGAAGCGAACCAGGAAAACAGTCCTTTTCTAGTAGCAAAGCGATCCAAACAGAAACAAGCCCTGTTTCAGTTAAAAAAACATTATCAGGTAGCAGTTATCAGGTATTACTATAAAATGCTTTGCAAACTTCAATGAAGGCAGTGTCAAAGAAAATTTACAGCTTCAAAAGCAACTACAACACTGAATTTACATTAGAGTTTACACTGTACAGTAGACTCGGAGAGTATTTTACATCCTACATTTCTACTGATATATTCAACAGATTTTGTTCCAACTGTCTTATTATCTTTCTTGGTTCAGATACTCTCTCAGAGATGAGAAATTTTTGAAAAATTTCCTTGATGTGAAATATGACACTCCTTACCCGCACACATCCCTCCTCACTCTCTCGCTCATTACTCCACTCAACATGGGCAGGGCCCTGCACTCACATAGTAAATACTTTGCATCCTCCTTCAACCAGCCATGATAAATAAAAGTGTACCTGTATGTAATCATAACTGGTTCTAAACTTCACCTGGATGGGTGTGTATGTGGTTCTCAACCTCATCCATATGCATAAATTGTTCTGAATCTCACTTGTAGGTATGTGCAAGTGGTTCTGAACCTCACCTGAGTGCATGTGTATGTGGTTCTGAACCTCACCTTTGTGCATGAGTATGTGGTTCTGAACCTCATCTGTGTGCATGAGTAAGTGGTTCTGAACCTCACCTGTGTGCATGAGTATGTGGTTTTGAACCACACCTGTGTGTATGCATATAAGCTTCTGGGCCGTATCTGTGTGCATGAGCAAGTAGTTCTGAACCTTACGCGTGTGCATGAGTATGTGGTTCTGATCCTCACCTGTGTGCATGAGTAAGTGGTTCTGAACCTCACCTGAGTGCATGAGTATGTGGTTCTGAACCTCAGCTGTGTGCATGAGTATGTGGTTCCGAACCTCATCTGTGTATACATGTATTTATATGTGGTTCTGAACCTCACCTGTGTGTATGAGTATGTGGTTCTGTACCTCACCTGTGTGTATAAGTATGTGGTTCTGAACCTCACCTGTATGTATCCGTATGTGGTTCTTATAGTTGGTGGCACTAGCAAATGCTCGGCCACACCCTCTTTCATTACAGATGTAAGGTCGTTCTCCTGTGTGGGTCCGGATATGAACTTTACGAATGTTAGAAGTTGTGAAAGAACGCTCACAACCCTCAAAAGGACATTTAAATGGCCTCTCTCCTGCAGAAAACCAGGCAGTAATTTAAAAAAAAGAGTTTTTAACTGCTGTGTACACTAAATATAAATTTTATATAGTTAACAGAAAGGTATGTAAATTTAGTTTGCTACTGAGTTAATAACACACATGTACATATGCAAGAGTTTACATTGTTTATAATTAGAGTGCAGACAGAAACTATCAGATATGCCTTTCAGCGGAACTTGTAGGGATATTCTTTTACGTGCAAAGTCTGTGAATTCCATTGTACATTACCTGTGTGTGTTCTGACATGTTTTTGTAGATCCCCAGATGTTTTGAAGGCTTTGTTGCACATCTCATCTGTACATTTGTAAGGTTTCTCCCCTGTGTGCACCCTCGTATGACTCTTCAGCCCATAGCCAGTAGCAAATGCTTTACCACAGTTTCCATGTTCACATTTGAACGGGCGGTCACCCGTGTGGGAACGTTCATGTACCTGTTCAATACAGATAGAACTGAGAACAGGGGGTTCGCAGAGGAGGGGAGGGAGCTATTCTTTATTTCTGATTGCTATTATTGTTCAGTGTGAATGGTATGTGCTTTAAAACAATGAAGCCCGTATTACAAAGAATAACATTTTCACCTTCACTGCATCAGATTCGAAAATTTTGAATATTCCAAATAAAACTTTGAGCAAACTGATTCTATCTAGCTGCATTTTAATAAAATGTGGCATTATAAGGGAGGTAACTTATGAAATAGATATTCAAGATCATCTTTTTATAGTTATGTCCCCTGTTCTGTAATGGTTAAATATGAACCACACAATGTGGAAAGTTGACGAGATCATGCAGCAGTTAAGGAATGCTATTTGCAACAAGCAATCTAACCTTTAAATGGTGGGTTGTTGTATAAAATCTACCACAGCCCTCAAATCCACACTTGATTGCTTTATCTGTCATCACAAGAGCCTTTTCTGGGGAAAAACTTGCTGGAGTAGCTGTGATAATTGCCTGAAATGGAAGTCATTTTCAATCAATACAACTTTAACGATGACAGTAATTCAGTAAATTTGGTATTAAGAATTGTTCTTTGTAATTTTACATTCATCAAACCCAGGAGCCTCTCCCTAATGCAGTCGCTGTGAGTTAAAGTCCAGCTCATGAAGGCTTCCTCTCTGGCCGCATGTGGTAAGGTCTGGCTGCAACCTGCAGATGCTTGTGGGTTTTCCCCAGCCTCTGCCCGGTTTCCTCCCACACATAAAGTGAAATATTCTAGAGAAGGGCGTAGAACACCACTCAAATAAACAAACACATTCATCAACTTTTCAGTCCTATTTCAAGATTGTCACTTGTGACAAGATGACTTTAGTCCATCACTTAATTCTGCTAACGGAGTGAACATCAAGACTTTGGCCAGGGCACTCACACATATACAAGTACTCACATACCAAACTGTCCCTTGTTCAAAAACTAAGTCATTTTTATTAAAAAGAGAAAGAATAAAGTGCCTTAGCTGAGCAGCAAAGAAAACAATTTACATCAGCTGGAAGCTAACTCTACAGAGACTTGTCTTTCTTGCTTTAACCTAGATCTGGCCCATTAAATGATGAGGTCTGCAGTCAAGATCAATGTTAATCCCTGAAGGCTGTAACCATCGTATCAGCATGTGTAAGTTTCATGTGTAACAGTTTCTTACCAGCCTCGGTGATTCTTCAAAAGATTGCTGAGTTGAAGCTCCCTCTTGTTGTTCTACCTTTGCTGGCATCTGCAAAATAATATGACCTAGTTTTACCTGAAGGACACATGAAAAGGATCTCTAAAAGGGAGATTACTGTTTCAGGGAAATGAAGAAAGTTAGGCATACTTTTGGTCAGTGGTCCACACAAATGGGTAGAGCATAAAGAGGCCATATCCCCTCCATCAACTTTATTGGCGAGAAGGTAACAGCCTTTGCCCAACTCTTTGCACACTAGGAGGCCAAGATCTGCAGTCCATTCTTCGAATCAGTCGCAAACAACAGACAGTGAAGAGAGACCGTCACTATGGTATACTCGCTTGATGGTGTTGCGACAGCTTTGTAAAACAGGCACGTGAACAGGATGATGACCACCACTCACACCCGCTCACCCCCAACCACACCGCCACAAACACGCAATTTTACCTGAGTGGCTAACTGCTCTAGTGGAATGTTTGTGGAGTCCAGAGTAGCTGCTTCAGCAAAAAGCCCTTCTGCTACAGACTGGGACAGGTATGCTGTTGTCCCATCTTCTAACTGGATTGCCTGCAGGCCTTCTGATGAAAATAGCCAATAGAGACATTCAGGGACAAATCACAACATGCAAATCTACTTACAAAATCTTTGTTGTAAATGTGAACACTGCTTTTAGTTAAAAATTTATGTCTTCTGATGTTATTCCACATATGTCATTTAGTCAATCTAGTTATAATTTTGTTACTATTTGCATTTTTATACATTTTGGAATATACATTAGCCATTTAATGACATTATCAATCTCAAAATAAATACACTAATCTATGAGTTCTGGCTCCATTCTATGTTAAACATGCCATAAGGGACTTGTTTTTAGTGCAACATTTGCTCCAATGAACGTACACATAACAGCAGAGATGGCCAAAAAACCACCTCACACCGTGACCTGTGAGGTTTGAACGATCATGGCTTGACGCCACTCTGACAATATTGCAGACACATCCTGGTGAGTATGTAGGTAAGAATCCATCACAGACAGGGCTTTAACCACACACAACAGTAGGAAATATAAAAGCATGAAATTTATCCCAGACCAGTGACAGTAGTACTGGAGATTTACCTTTTGGTGTATTATGTATAAATGCTGTGGTTCCATCTTCCAGCTGCACAGCCTGTCCATCTTCAAATTTTGTACCCGTTATTTCAGCCTGAACTGGAGCTAAATGAGGGACCAAGTAAAATCATCGAAGAACATCACATCAATCTTTCATAAAGCCAAGAAAGAAAATCATCATTTCCATTTACTGCTTGCAAAACACTTGAAAATTTTCTATAATACACGCATTATTTTTCTTTGCTGAGGCTATTTTCCTGTAACATAATTTCCGTTATAAACACTGTGGCATTGTAAATTATGATCTTAATTAACCATGACCTTTCTTTATCTCAGAAGAATTATTGAGAAAGTACATGTAAGTGAACTGCATAATAGCACAAAAACTTAAACTTTCATTGACTTGACAACAATGAAGCATATGCCAGATTCCCTTAATTCACCACAATGAACTAACCCTTACGATGGAGCTGTCACAACGGACACAAAATACAGTTCCAGTCGCCAAAATGTTGTCACAGATTAGATGTATTTACCTTGGATTTCCTTTACTTGGTTTGTAACTTGAACAACTGCAGTGGATCCATCTGCTAATGTGACTGCCTGTCCCTCTAAAAACTTCTTAGCACCTTTGGAGTGGATAATGAAATGAAATGAAATGAAATTCTTATACCTCATGTAAGTTTCCCTTCCCCATATGTGATAAGAAAACGTCATGTGGGATACATCAATTTGTGACGTTGCATGCAAGAGTCTTGTGTAAGACAAATGCAATCATGAATGTGTGGTGTTGCTGTAAATGACATCTTATGCGAGACAAACGCAATGATCAATTTGTGGTGTTGCTGTAAATGACATCTTATGCGAGACAAACGCAATGATCAATTTGTGATGTAGCTCCAAATGACATCTACTGCGGGACAAATGCAATCTCCAATGCATGATGTTGCTCCTAACGATGGTTTGTGTCAGATGAATGCAATCATCAATTTGTGGTGTTGCTCCTAATAACGTTTTATCTAAGACAAATGCCAATTTAACATGTTAAGCAATGATACATCACACTTATTCTTAACTTGGGTCATGTGCCTTCATAATCCATTATCCATTTTGTGTCTTGTCTGCTTCAGTTAGTTTGATATGTACATTCTGTCTGGTGTATAAAACACAGCGCAGAAATCGACACGCTGTCACACCCAATAAAATAAAACAAGAGTTAGATGTTTCACAGTAGAACACCATGACTTGCTAATGAAAAAAACCATTCCTACCTAAAGTAACTAATGCCAAAGCTGGATAGTTTACTGTTCATACCTGTCTTCCAGGACAAACTCCTAACATAGTACTCAAATATTACAAGGGAAAAACAGAAAATCTGGATTGGGCAGTTGTCATCATCGCATGGGTAAAGGTAGTCTAATCTTGCCTATCAGAACAGACACCACCCACGATAGTCCATAGATATTAAGCATACACTTTTACAGGTGTAGTTTCATGCGCAACAGTTTACCTTTTTTATGCTGTATATAGGCAGTGGTGCCGTCAGCTAGTGTTACAGCTTGCATCAAATCCTGGCTGTCAGGGCTAAGCATGGCACCCTCAGGGATGTCTATACTCTGAGCCCTGTTAGACTCATCCTGCAGAGAAACATCAGGCACTAGATTACAATGTAGTACAGGAAAACAAACACAACCAGTACTGAATGACAACCTAATTTTATTGATAGAAAGCTATTAAAACATAAGTCAAAAACACATAATTCAACCTTAGTATTTTAAAAGAGTGGAGGAAACTGACCTAAATAGAGGGAGTAAATTTGTATTGACATGTTTGGCATTTCTATATACCAACTTTTAATCTTGAATTCTTGTTAGAGAAACTGAAAACACAATGTCGTGTCACTTGTACACCATGCTCTTATGGCACTCAACGGTGACACCAGCAGAAACAGTTGCATTCTCGGGTTATAATTACTCCAGTGATTCGCTTAAATTGAGAACATGGCAGCCTTCGATTTTCTCAATGCGTGCAAATTTGCTTACTTTGAACTGCGAATACAAAAATACAAAACATCACAAAAATAAACAGGCGTGCTTTTCGGACAGCATTGTAATTGGAGGAAACTGGGAAAAGCACGAGGGAAATCCATGACCATCCGCAGGTTGCTGGAAAATCTTCCCACATACGGCCAGAGAGGAAGCCAGCATGAGCTGAACTCATAAATTTCCAATAATTTCTATATCAATCTACACGTACCAACACAACAGCCTCCAAATCGGATATTAAACGACCCACCTGTTCTTGCTGTGATTGTAGCAACATCCCTATTGCCTCTTGTGCATTAGAATCGGTTATTGACACAGAATGAATATCTGACCCTGATAGGCTGACTTGTGCCTCTGTGCCAGGGTCACTGGGGTCAACAGATTCCACCAGACCTTCAACAGTATGAAGGCCTCCCTCTGCTACGTCATCCTGGTTACCATCTACCTGTAAGGTCACACCCACTTCTGATGCCAAGGATACGGCTACATCAGTTGTCAGGTCTCCAATTTCGTCCATGGCAAAGTCATCAACACTTCAACACTGTTTGACAGAAATTGACAGAAAAATTGATTCAGCATAAATTTGTCCACACATTCCCTTCAGAGGTCAATCAATACCCGAGTCAGATAATGTACAACTGTGTTTGATCTAAAGGTCTGCCAGTAACCTGTGAATGGCTGTGGGTTTCTCAAGACCAGTTTTCTTCCACCATAATACTGGCCGCCATTGCATAAGTGAAATATACAGCTATAGGCATGATCATCTATCAAATAAATAAAATTTTGTCCATGAGTTACTCTTTGTCAGCAAGTTACTTATTTGCCTGACTTATGAAAAGTTCTATTGTTTTTTTTAGGTAAGGTGTTTTGAGATTTGCTTTGATTTATTTATCTATTTGATTGGTGTTTCATGCCATACTCAAGAATATTTCAATTATACTATGGCGACCAGGGTTAAGGAGGGAGGGAACCATGCTGAGCCCAGGAGAAACGCACGATCATCTGTAGGTTGCTGGGAGACATAACCAAGGACAGGTTAGCTTTGAAGGAAGGGTGTTCTCCTACTAAAGTATCCCAGTTTCAGAGCCAAAGTACTACTATCTTATTTTGCTCTAAAAATGTACTTATGTGGCCAAATTTTTGGGTAAAACACAGTAAATCATATGGTACACTGAGATGCTAACTGCTTAGTAAATGTCCACAAGTTCTGGAGAAGTAGCATTCAGAGGATTCAAACAACAATGTGAAGTAGGTCAGGCACTGGGCATTTTCCCCAATGTTCAACCCTGAACCAACAAGAAAACCTCAAAATGCAGATGGTACATTTTAAAGATTCAATCCACAACGAATAATGTATAAGGCCTATGAGAGATAAGAACCAAGGTTCTAACCCCAATTTCCGGGTATCTCCTAATCCCACATTAGTATTTTATAATAATCACTGTAAATAAGTTCAATCATCCAGTACATTAGGCTAATGACACTTAATTGCTTGTTTCCTTGTCAGAATATTTTGGAGCGAGTGCTTGGGGTTGAATGTCATACTTAACGATTTTTCCGTCATAGGATGACAAAGGAGTCCTTAAAGTGCATGTACGTGTAATGTGCCTCCTTGTTGCAGGATGGATTTCCAACGTTTTTTTTTTTATCTAGTGCTGCTTTGCTGAGACAACTTACCTAAGGCAAGTAATCCGACCCGCCCGAGCCATTATACTGATATGAATCAACCAGCTGTTACACTATCCCCTTAATGATGAACACCAAACTAGGAAGTTACTTCCTCTTTTAAGGTCTTAAGTGTGATGCAACCCAGGACATGCTCTGGATCTACCTCATCAGGGGTGGACGCTCTGCCGAGCTATCAGGGCCAGTAGAAGATTTGAGAAAATTTGTTGGGGCTGCAGAACAATTTTCATCTTTCACTATTATTTTTTCGGCCACAAGTATCTTTTATGATAATCTCATCGTTAGTGACCCGTAAAATGTGGAGGCTACCATGATTAGCCTTAAATCCATGCTACACTCGGCATGTACTATATATTATGCCCACATTCTTCTTTAGTACACCCCGTTTTTTCATGCCATGAATACTTTATTTGAATGACAGCAGCCAGCATAATGGTGTGAGCAACCCGGACTAAGTCCGGCGGAAACCCACGACCACTCCCACGTTGTTGACAGACTTCTTCATATTCTGATCTTTGTTGACAAGATAATGACATGAAAATGAAAAAAAAAAAAAACAACAAGGGTATGCATGACAAAAATCAGATTTAAGTTTAGTGGTATCTGGAAGTTATCTTGCCGTGTTATATTATCAGCTTCTGCAGTCGCACACAACGTACACGCTACAGTGCATGTCGTTGTCAAAAATGATTCGAGGGGACCTGCTATCGTGACAGACAAGCCGTGTAATTTCGGCTCCATCTTGATTTTAGGTCTGTTCAGGCCATCAACGCTCTTGTTCCTCTTTGTTTTGTACATCACATACAACTATGATGTTTTCAACTCGTATTTGTGCTTCTTAGTGGCCCTCTTAATACAGTCTAATACTCTTTAAGTGCGTCTGCTCTAAAATTCCGCCGATTTACAGGGAACACTGGGAAAACTTACCCAAAAATCCTCACTCTGCTAGACCGCCATGCACTGCTTCTAGTAATTTAACCCGTACCGTGCACAGTAATATTACCATTCGTAATGCGTGGTTATCATTCGAAAATTGCATTTCTGAATCACAAAAATATAAAAGTGGGTAACATTTTTCATATTGAGGACACGCGGAGAACTTGTGATTTTCATACATGGAGTGAATTAGATAAAAATTTGATGCATTTCTGCGCACATGATCTGTGTATGCTGATTTCAGGGCCTCAGCGATACTTTGCCATCTATCGGCAACATATTTAGACAATTAAGGGGAGGTAATTCCCGCACGAACGGGGAAAAAAATACTGTGATTTGGCAGTGTTTTTGGCATGTTAATTTAAGAAAAGATGATTTGAAACTGCATATTTTGGGTATATTTGCTACTGTTAAAAAGTGAAATTTTGAGTGACAACATTAATAATTTGCTAGCTTTTATCGGTTAAAATTTAACAATGTTAATCCACATAGAAAAGAACAGGAATTTTGTAACCGACACTCTTTAAGCCTTGTACAAAGACAACTGCGCATATATATTACCGTACCGCACCAAGTTACACCTGTTATTGCTTGTCACATCAGTGGCTTGTTATATAAATAATGTAATCACACACGTGCAGCTAGGAAACACTCTATGAAAAGCTATGTGTTTAATAGCATCGATATCTTTGAAGACTTATTTGTGTATGATCGTGAATGAGAGTAGGCTACATGTTCATTTTGTTTACTTCCGTTCATCGAGATAGAATTCTACCTTTTATGTCATGAATTCAAACTGTGACAATGATTGTTTGTACAAAATTACTGGATCGACCAACCTGATTATAATATTTTCAATGTAGGGAGTTCAGCAAAGAAAATAAATCGATCAATATTTGTTTTTGCTTTGTCGTCAGTCAATTCTGGGTTTATAGTGATATTTGATAATGCCATTTAACTTGAAACCTGAAGAAAATGCGAAATCAAGAGTGTCGTTTCGTGTGTTCTCAAAAATCTTTACATGTCACAGACTGGGCAAATATCTAGAGTCTATAGTTCCATTTAACATGAATCTGAAGAAAATGCGAAACCAAATGTGTCGTTTCGTGTGTTCTCAAAAATCTCTAAATGTCATTGACTGGTCACAAGTCTAGTGAATAACGCATTTCTTAATCGTGACGAAAGGAAAATAACCCATGGGCAAGGTACGAGTGCACACATTTCTTTAATTTTGTTCCCTGTTATCCCCATATTGGATTCATCTTGCCCTTCAAACACCGTTATTTACATTTTTACTGTCAAGGAGAAATTGTGTACTGAATTTCAACCCTATTTTTATATTTTGAGTAAAATTTACTGGTTTGGAAATCCCACAATCCCGGTAAAGCGGAAGTAGTTATAGGGAAGGGTTTGTCGATTTTATCGCAATTTTTTTTTGTAAAAGGAGTGCTTGAAAATTGGTACGTATGGAGCCTTATTCGTAGCTAGTCTTAACTGTTTTATTATGTACCTGAAATGGTGTGTTCTGTCCTTCTAATAAGATCGTTTATAAACATTTTAAGGTATTTGGAAGGGTTAAAACCTTCGTTGAAGGTAGTCGTTTCCGGAGGGGTCGAGTGAAATTGTTTTGCATTTATATTTTCTTAACACTCTGATATTTCCCGATGATTGTGTAACTCTTCCTAGTAAAGCCAGGGTTGTGAGTGGCACCATGTAGAGTTTTATGTTATATTTGGACCGATCTGACTATTTGCGAATGAGAGTAGGATTTAGAACAAAGGCGCTGTGAGTCTCCTGGAAACAATAGTCTGCACTCATGGTGGTTTGACTCCTGTGTAAGATCAACATATTACGAGATTATTTCAGCATTTTTACAAATGATACAAGCTGGGTTTAAGTACATTTCAATGATAGTTTCATTGAAGTACGAGTATGTTAAGGATGTATCCGGCGAATGAACATACGCTAAATACAATTTAATTAAACGTTGAAGTCTATTTTCAACAATTTCTGACATTTACCTGCCTCAATGTTTAATCGTTGAATTCAAGAACACGGCAGATCTACGGAAGTGAGCCTGTAAAACTGCTGCACTGTTAATTTCTGGTGTGCATTAAAGAGAATGTGACCTTTCTTACCACTCCTGAAAGTGTTAATCCATTTTTGAGTTGAAGTGTTGATGAAATCCACAAAGATTTCCTTCTTGCTTGTCAAAATAACTTTGTGCTGGCATGGCAGGTCAGGTGTACTTAAATATCTGATCTGTGCACCAAAAGATACAGAAACGAATCTAGAGACAAGACCATGCAACTAGTGTTAAATGACAACTTTAGCGATGATTTCATTAGTCATCTTGGATGTAGAATAGAAAGAACAGTTTGCCCAGTCATTTGAGCGAGAAAAATGAATTCTAAAGGCTTGTGGCTGTCATGTGGGCACCGACTTCGTTACCCATGTTGTCTGCTGGTGGGATAAAATATTACCTGGATTTTGGATGCACCCGATGCATCGCGCTTGCACACTGCAATTTTGAAGAGAAATAAGTCAACACATTGTCAGGTTTTCTCCATATAACTAGTCTGAAATTGATCGAAACTTAGTAGTGGTCAAAAAGACCCATCTCTTCTCAGCCCACACCAGGAAGTGTCTTGTGCAGCCGTTTTGGAGTGGATTTAATGGACAACCTCGTTCCGCAAATTTGCCCTGCAGGGTTGACTTGACGTGTTTTTGAATTCAGTGATTACACGTTGAGGGAGGTAAATGCCAGAAATTGTTAAAAAAAGACCTGAACGTTTAATTTAATTGAACTTGAACGTACGCCTAATTACGTTTTATAATCTTGTGAATCCATGCTATTGGAAATGTTGTGATCCATGCCATGGAGACACACCATGAACAGAGGCTTCTTAGTGGATTGTGTGAAAAGCTGGCGATGGCCCTTGCTGTTGAAGTCCCATTTTGATTCATCCTCTGGTATAAGTTTAAAGGTTTGTTAAGTATGAAGTGATCAGTGACGTTTTGGGGCCATGCTTGCTTTCCTCCACCTGTGAGCTGGAGTCCTGTCATTGTATTTGTATCACAGGGGTAGAAATACACGAAAACAATTACCTGCCACAGACGGCAGGTGGGAATAAATTTTACTTGCCACTTGCCAGATTTTCCTTGTACATACTTTTTTTTTTTAATTTGTCTGTTTCTCAGACAGTTTACCATGTTTTCTACACTACCGATACCTCAAAGTGATCAAACTGAACGCCAATAATATGTGGGAAATCTACAAAAAAATTACCAATTTAGGACTTAATTGTATTCCCACATGTCACTGAAGCCCATTTATGTAGGTTGTGCACTGATATCTATTAAGCTAATTTCCAGAAAAAAAAAGTCTTTTATCCATGTGTACAGGCTGTATAGAGTATTTTGTAGGATTTAAATTAGCCCTGTTTATGCCCAGCTGGTTATAAACAGATCATACATCCAGTGTGATTAGCCTCAAAGGTGTGAAAGCCATAAACAGTGATAAACTGATGAAGACACAATGGACAAACCAGGAAATAATAAGACCTCTACTCTAGTGATCAATCCATGAATTGTTTCCTTTTACAAATTATCTGGTTTGTCTGGCCATTGTCTTTGACTGCACATCGAGATGTCTTCATTCTGTTTTGCCAAATCATTGCCTCCAAGGGAGTTGGCCTTCCTACATTTTTGTTTAACAGAGAATGATCATTTAGTTTGGTCGCCTCATCGGTCATGATTGAGGCCCCAACTTAGCTGAATCCCAAATTACGTTTATCATTGTTTAAATATTGGCAAGGTCATTCTAAGAAAATATATGGTGGGTCGTATGATCAATAATGGAGTCATTTGTTTTTTTCTGGCTATGGAATTAGGTAGGGATTTTTAGGAACTTAACATCTAGAGAAAATATTCTAAGTGAAAAATAGGAGTATGGCCCTGTCTGGAGGGCCGGTCAGTTTAGGCCGAACAAACATATCTCTATTGATTGCTGAAAGAGATGAACAATAATCAGAGAAATTACTGGCTGGCCATTGTGATTTCATGGACTTTGTAATGTTCTTGAGGATTAGTGAATATTTTACGTCCTATTATACTTGGGATTTTCCTACTACATGCAACATTGAATGTCAACAGGATTAAAATCAGAGACGCAAGCTTCGAAACATACCTGTTTCACAGTTCTTCACTTTGGACCACACCGTTTTAAAGTAGGGGGTTTTCACAGGTGTTCAGGCCACAAATTCATTAATGTAGACGACAACAAGCTCATTGCTAATTCATAAACACAACATTTATTTCTGGTGTTTCAGCTTTGAATTGATGTGTTAAAAAGGTGATTGAAAATTGAAGAAACACATAAAGACAAAATGATTTGCTGCCAACACATGCTTCACCCCTCTGCTTTGTGTGTGTATCGTCCTTGCCATGACACTCTCGAACAGGTGTTGACAGCGGACGCTAAACTGCAGCCAAATAGGGGAGGATCATTGTGTAATTTACCCCTCACTTGGGTCATTTTTGCATAGAATAAATATGTAAAAAATATCTTAAAGTGTAAAGTAGGTATAATAGAATAAAAATAATGATTTATTGAGTCATTGCTGATGATTTTAGATTGTTCAGTTTGGAAGAGTGGAAATTTTCAACATTTACCGGTCTAGAATCAACATACAGTGACGAGATAAAGTCATTATGTCTGAATTACATTAAGTACTGTTTCAGGCTTTTAATCCAGGCATCAATAACAACACCCAAGAACAGGCCAGGCACTGCTAGTTGAAAAAAAGAAAGTAAGTTGCATGGATGGAAAATAAGAATCCTTCATACTGTGGATAGTATAGTAATAGTGCTGTATACAGAATGGATCTGCATGTTCATGTATTAAATGAAACCTCTTCATACTGATATTTTTGATCATTTCAGGTAAAACTTGGTGATAAAGAAGTGAGCTCTGTTTTTTTCTTTTCCCCCCTTCTCCCACATTTTGTTCAGTGGTGTGAGATTACACTAGTAGCATACTGGACGGAAAGACGGCAAAGGGTGGTGTTTCTCCACACACAGGAGGACGGTTAGTACATGTAGTTCATTTTTCTTTTGACAAGTTAAACGTCATTGACTCTTTACTTTTCAAAGATCTTATCATTCCTTACACTGATGATCAAGGTAATTTGTCACAAGACCACTAATAGTGAAGGTGTGGTTTAATGAAAAGAACAATGTAATCTGCTAAGTACCATTTTTGTATTTTATGATCTTACCACCCATCAAGACTATAAGAGTGATTTAAGGTTACAGGGAAAGGATATACTTCTTAGGTACCTTCATCAAATTACCATAAACCCCTTTTGAGCGACTCACCACCTGATTAACCAGGGTCTTTCACATGCTTTAATATTAACAGGGACGAGAGACCACCCCAAGTCTCCGGGCTTAGTGCCCCTCCCTCAGCATCCAAGTCAAAATGGATTCCTCCAAGTTGTGTGAAACGAGACGTCTCATCCGTAAAAGAAAAGAATGATTCTGTATTCCGTAAAGTAAGAGGGTAAGTTGCCTTTTACCTAGTTTTCAGGTAAGAGAAAGAGGTCCCATGTCAGGAATTAAGAGGCAGGGTGATTTTGCTCTCCCCAGTATCTATGGAATGCACAAACAGTTTGTTCAGGAGGTTTTCATATATTTCATGTTCAGGATTGAAAAATTTACATTAAAGTTTGATGGGATTTCGTTGAAGGTTTCTATTATATCTGTTTTTTGAGGCTTCAAATCTTGATTACTCCTAGTGTACATTTTTTGTATTTATGGTTTGTTTCTTCTACCATAAGTTGGTCATTGCAGCTATTATAACCATGACGTGAAACTTCTGGTAAGAATGACTTCAGTGTAATGAGTTTACAGGCTGTTCTCAATTTTGACAGTGCACTGAGTTTCCATTATTCTTGTTGTTCTTATTCACTGTTGTGAGCTTTTCTAAAGCCTACTGACTTGTGTGCATGGACCGACAATAATGTGAGTGTTTGTTGCCGTTACAAAGTTTCATCCTTTCTTTTTTCAGTATCCTCAATAAACTCACCCCAGATAAGTTTGACAAGCTAAGTTTGGAACTCCTTAATGTGGGAATTGAGTCACAGGTCATACTCAAGGGCATTATTTTACTGGTATGTATGCAAAGGATTTTCTTGTTTTACCACATGTTTCTGTGAATATCATTTTTTTTTAAATAATTTCTTTGGTGTACATACACCAATCAGTATTTTATGGTATTCTCTTTTATGCATGTAATGTATGTCATGAATCCTACATTAGGATTTTTAATTCTCAGTTTGACACTTTTTAACAATATTAAGTTCATGGACATGGCAGTACAATTTTGTTCTTGAGCAACACAGAAATTCAGTTTCAGTTTGTCTCATTGAGTGAAAAAGGTATGTTTGGAATCAAAATTGGGAAGTCTTCCTCTTGAGCTTTGTGAGAAAGTTTGATGTGTGGTTCCCCCAATCTCTGCTTGGTTACCATCACAGTAAGAAATAAATCTGCTTAGATTTAAAGAGGCTATACCAGAGATTTTTAATGTTAAATGCTTATTATATAATGCTTACAGACAGAACTGATATTTTTGAATGGTGGTTATTTGGGCTATTTAAAAAAAATAGCAAACATTAGATTTGCTCTGATTACCAGAGATCTCTGCATAGCCTCTTTAACTGTTGCATTACTCTCTATGGCTACTTTCAAAGTTGCATTAAGTTTATTTAATTTTTTCCGTTTTGTTAGATATTTGAGAAAGCTTTAGAAGAACCAAAGTACAGTACATTGTATGCTCAACTGTGCCATCGACTATGTGAGGACGCGCCAAACTTCGAGCCACCCAACTCCAACATCTCTGTAAGTTATTGCACATAGCAACGTTACTACTTACAGTAAAATGTTTCCCGAAGAGTTTTTCATTTCATATATCTGGTGACATTATAAAACAGTTCTGTTTGTATTTTGTAACCCGGACATAACACCAGAAAAATGTTAGATTTCATGTATGTGGTGAAATTAGTTAACAGTTCTGTTTGTATTTTGTAATCAGGATTGTTCACATTTTCTCTGTAGACCTTCCGGCGCTTGCTCCTCAACAAGTGTCAGGATGAATTTGAGAACCGCTCTAAAGCCACAGAAGGTAAGGGCAACATTTCTTTGATTACACCCAACAGTATATTTTACAGTGCAATGAATAGGTTGTAAGTTTCACTTGATTTAGCCCACATCTGTATGCTTTTTGACTTTGTGCATGCATACCAAAATTAAGAGAGATAAATTTGCAGCTGTTGAAGCCTAGCACTCTTGTACCTGCACGGGTGTATTTGTTCTGTGTTTCAGTGTACAAGAGAGAGCTTAGCACTGGTGTATTTTTTTCTGTGTTTACTGGTGTACCAGTACTAGCGTATTTGTTCTGTGTTTCAGTGTACAACAAGAGAGCCCAGCACTGGTTTAGCAGTTCTGGTGTATTTGTTCTGTGTTTCAGTGTACGACTAGAGAGAGCCTAGCAATGGTGTAGCAGTACTAGTGCATTTGTTCTGTGTTTCAGTGTACAGCAAGAGAGCCTAGCAATGGTGTAGCAGTACTAGTGTATTTGTTCTGTGTTTCAGTGTACGGCAAGAGAGCCTAGCACTGCTGTAGCAGTTCTGGTGTATTTGTTCTGTGTTTCAGTGTATGACTAGAGAGAGCGTAGCAGTGGTGTACCAGTACTAGTGTATTTGTTCTGTATTTCAGGGTACGACCAGAGAGCATAGCAGTGGTGTAGCAGTACTAGTGCATTTCTTCTGTGTTTCAGTGTACAGCAAGAGAGCGTAGCAGTGGTGTACCAGTACTAGTGTATTTGTTCTGTATTTCAGGGTACAACCAGAGAGCATAGCAGTGGTGTCCCAGTACTAGTGCATTTGTTCTGTGTTTCAGTGTATGACAAGAGAGACCTGCCCCTGGACGATGAGGAACATGAACAATACCATGTGGCCAAAGGAAAAATGCTTGGCAACATCAAATTTATTGGTGAGAATTGATAAGGAGAAGTAATGTGGACATTTTTATTGTGCTTCTATTGTGTAAGAAAATAGGCTCCAACCATATCAGTCTCTAGTTGGCTATACAGAGCATAGCCAACTACACCAATGGTAAATATTAATTTACAGTTCCATTAACGTGTACCAGACATGCAGATTTGTCATTATATAATGATAGCACTACTGTTTCAAATGGCAATGCATTTCTGCAAGTTGCTACATTGAAATGTTGAATTTTTCATTTAATTTTCCTTAGGTGAGCTGGGCAAGCTGGAGATGCTGCATGAAGGTATTCTTCATAAATGCATTAAACAGCTTCTGGAGAAGAAAAAGAATGTGCCAGTTCGAGACATGGCTGAGGACTTGGAGTGTTTATGCCAGATAATGCGCACCGTCGGTCGACGCCTTGATACACCAAAGGCTAAGGTAAGTCTGGAGCTCAGCAGAAGGCTAGACCATGCTTTATAAAGGGAATTCGATGCAGCACGACAGCTTAGTATGTGGGATTATAGATGCATATTTTAGTCAAATGAATAATCATAATATTTTGTTACTGTAGTAGAATATGATTTTATTGAACTTGCTGGCAGTAGTACAGGCTGGAAAATAGTTGAATATTTTAATAGCATGTGTACATGATACCTTGCTGCTGGATTTCAGGCCTGGATGGACCAATATTTTGTGCGGATCGCGGCCTTTGCTTGCAACATGGAGCTGCCTTCGAGAATCCGCTTCATGCTTCAAGACGTTTTAGAGCTGAGGAGGAAGAAGGTGAGCATGATTTCTTATGTCCTTGTTGTTGTACTTGTTCATGTTATCCTTTGTTGTGCCATTAACATAAGCCACATATTACCTTAGGTATCCACCATTAATTAGGAGCAGACCAGAATAACACTAATAAGTGAAATGTGCAACAAGTACTTAACCACAGGAATTGGAAATTGAAAAGTATGCAAGGGCAAATCACCCTCATTAAGGCAGTTAATTCATCATGATAACTAGAAACCAAGAATGTTTAACAACATACAGATGAGCATGTGTGGTGGGCAAATTTATACATTTGTTAGTACAGGGAAGCACTTTCCACCGGTCATCTCACTGCTTGTTTAGGCCTTATTGGCAGTAAGCGATCAAGGACATGATTATGGCAAATTACATTCTAATATTCCTTGAAGACCACTTGTCTTCCACCATAATGTTGTAGGTCACAGTGGGAAAGTTTGTCAGTAACCTGTCAAAGGTTAGTGGTTTACACAGTGTTTCTTCTGCTCAAAAAACTGACCTCACAGCATTGTGAAGATGTGAAAAATTCATGGCATTAGGCAACAATCAGATAAATGATTTTGTTGTATATGTATTGTGGATTAATTCTACTTTTCTTCGGTGTCATCAGTGGGTTCCCAGGAAGGTGGTGAGTGATGCAGGGCCTAGAACCATAGCTCAGATCAGACAGGAGGCTGCTGATGTAAGTACCTACACCAAACTGATAATCTATAACCCACAGGCAAAACTTCATAGCCCTCTCTGGGGCCTTGCAACTTACAATGTACATGTAACTGACCTATGCAAATAAAAGAAAGTCTCTTCAGTAAGTTGAGAATAACAGATGACAATTTACTTTTTGTTGCAAGATCTTCAGTTACTTTAGGTTTTGATGTTTTTTTTCGTGCTCTATTAATAATCATCATGTTCAGACCACGTTTTCTGGATGTTTATGACACTAAAATGCAACTGCAAATAAATTGGTTGAAGAAAAAAATATTAAGTAATTAAAAGATTTGCCAGCTGGTTTAACCATACTCCATGTAGTTATCTGTTTTATATGTATTGAATTAATAAATGAATGATTAGGGCTTAATGCCTTTATGTATTGATGTGAAGTGCACCTCCTGTAGTGAGTCCTACACTTTCCCTTACTCGGATTGTGTTGTACCTCTTCAGGAGACTGGTGTCTTCATTCCCTCTAATCATGCTCAGATGCCAACTGGACGGATGGCGAGGGCCATGAACGGTGGTCTCCCTCCTAACCTCAGAGGCAGTATGGCGGACGTCTTTGGCCTTGGACCGGGAATGATGGGCAAGTTTAACTTTTCCTTATGACAATATTGATAGATGTCAAGTACTTGCTTACAACATACAGAAGCCAGTTTTAAGAAAATTCTCCAGGTTCAGTGAATTTAACTCGTCATTTTTTTTTTTTGCTTTTTTGTCCACCATGTAATGTGTATCCTATATCTGTTCAGGGACAATTGGGACTGGCCCAGGCGTTATCACAATGGACAGCTTCATGTCTAGCTTTCCTGGGAACTCCAGCAGAAACAGAGGCAATCAACAAAACCAAGGTAAGATACTGTTTACACAAACACAGCCTAGGATATTTTTCACATAAGATTGTTGTGGTGGATGATGCACATTTCTACATATTGTAAACTGTACAATCTACAGTAGAATGGAACATTTCCTGTTTTTGCGCATGTGGGAAGGTTCTTCAGTAACCTGCAGATGGTCGTGGGTTTCCACTGGGCTCTGCCCACTTTCCTCCCACCATAATGCTGGTTGCTGTTGTATAAGTGAAATATTCTTTAGTATGGTGTAAAACACCAATCAAATAAATAAATCCTGTTTTTGTTGAATAGCACGATTTATGAATGTTAATAGACTAACTAAACATGCTCTCTGGGTAGCACCGATATATTTTTTGTGAATTTTTTATTGATAGGATTTAATCCCCAGTACAGTGGAAATAACAGACGGTCAGATTCTGGAAGTCCACGTGGGAATCGCCGTGGAAACAACACATCTCCTCAACCAAACAATCAGAACCAATCTTCTCAACAGAGGCAATGTAAGTCTATACACCTATAGACTTCAGTAGTGGTACAATAAACATACTTCATAGTTTATAGAGGGTCCATTTTTGTTCTGCTAGATGGTTTTCCTGCTTAGACATTATAAAATAATGCCGTACAGAGTAACACACACAGCAGCAACAACAGTATGATAGTTGGCAAATGGCATGTAAAGTGAAAGACAGCACCAGACTAATGTTTATGTCCACTGAAAGACTGCCATTCAAAGTATCTTAAACCGGCATTCAATATGTTTTTTTAGATTTTTTTTTGAACCTGGTTAAAGTTTAGTGAAACTTCGTCTTGACACATTATGGAGCGCAAGGTGATGTAACATTGACTCTAGCTCTCTGTTTAATAGTCTGATCAGTAGCCTATGATAAAAGTTGTGGACTTTGGCAGTGAAGGCCCTAGTGATAAATAGTTTTCTCGGAAAATGGACATACTGGGAGATTATTTCAACCACGGCTTGAACTGTTGATATAGCAGGCCTGCTGTTTCAATTGCAAGGAACTCCAAAGACTCCTTTTAATAGCCTATCTGCAGATACACGGCCCAAGTTGTCCTGGTTCAGTTTGTATCCACCAGAGGGATTGTGCTGGTGATTTTGACCTCAGTTAAATGCTTACAAAACTATAATAGGATTGCTGTACAACTGGATTCATGCTCAATTCTGAAACAAATGGAAACAAGTACCACTGAGGTTGATCTGCTGTCACTTGATTTCATGCATCAATTTTGTCTCGCTGCCTGCTAAGATGAGAGCTGTGCTGACCTAGTTATCGCAGACATCAGAGAAAGCACCTCGGCTTGAACACACTGTTTCAATAAGTTTACTGTATTTTATGAGAGAAAACAAAAGAAAAAAAACATCCCTTGTATGCAAGAAAGACAAAGGGGCAAAATTTGAATTCTTCAGTTGTAATAAATTCAGAGAGGAAAAATTATATCACAAGATATTTAATTAATTTTAAGCGTTGTCCCATGAGATGCTGTCCTCTCATTCCCATAAACCTTCGGCTTCCCTAATGAATTTTACACTGACTCTGATATCTCTTATTTAGAAACTGCTGACTAAATGCTAAAGTGAATGACAAAAAATGTATTCGGGGAGATGAATCAGGTTTGGACCAAGACAGTATGCTATTGTATGACATAATTTGACACCGTCGTTGAATATTACGCAGCCTGTAAATCAACTGATTTTACGTCTGTGGTGGTTTGTAAATCTTACAGACCTGTCCCCTTCGGCTACACGTAAATAAATTGTTGTAAACTATCTCAAAGCGATGTCTTATGCAGTAGTTCTGTGTTATCATATGTCACTTCATGGAGTTAATGGGTAACCGCAACGTCACATGTTAGGCCACTCAACCTGGTAGCAATGGTTGGATAGAATTCTCAAGATGGCTGCCTTGACTCACACCAGCCATTTGTGCAGTATTTTCATTTTGTTCTACAAGCTTTTCAGTGAAATCTCATTAAAATCACCAAGTGTGATACTCTAGAAAGCTTTAGTATCCTAATTTTGATTAAAATATATTTTAGCCAGGTGCTGTCTTTGAATTGATATACCTCATTTAGTGTTTTATTATTTCCTATAGTATGTTACTTTATTTTAAATGGTTAAAATATAGTAACATACCTGGCATAAATTAGTAACAAAAATGCAGTGATCAGATTTTTATTGGATGTCACGGGTGCAGAATTAGTAAAAATGCTGTATTGTTTGTCATCACTTTAAGATTTTTGCACTCGAGACTGTGTTAACGTTGAAGGAGTTTGTTTGCACAATGTCTTGCATGTATTGAATCTTGTATTCATTCCAGCCCCAAGTAACCGGGACTTGCCACCAAGATTCCAGAAAATGTCGCAGGGTAACAGTCCAGGAGGTGGGTCCTCGGGTGGTTCTGGGGGATCTAAGGAAGAGATCAGCTTGCGGCCTGCCAGGAACTTCATGGTGTTCAAGCCGAGCGCTCCCAGCATGTTACCCCGGTCCGCTCAGCTTCCTCCTGTGATGAACTCTGCCCCTCTCCAGCCCCCTGGCTCTCAGTCAGACATACCCAACCCTCTACTGCAAAAACAGGTAAACCAGTGCTCATGCAGATAATGCCTGCATAATGTTGAGATAAGTGCCTGGTCCCTAAAGTTCACGACCCAAGAAAATCTACCACTGTTGCAATGTCTTTACAGTGCATGACTCAAAAGAAAGTACAGAGTGCTTTGTGCATATGGGCTTGTTTTCATTTAAAATACACATAGTTGAATTGTTTTTACTGCTGTAGATAAGCAGTGTACTTCTCTCTGAAGTATTGTTTGTACCTATGTAATATCACTCACATCTTGTAATAGACAAATTATACAATGTTCAGGGTCAGATTCACTTCAATTCTGTAATTAGTTTTGAATTGATTTATCATATGTGCAATTTTGATTTAGGCTCAAGTCACCATCAAACAAGTCAGTCAAGATAAGAACAAAGCCCCAAAGAAGCAGGTGTTGAACAGAGAAGAAACCTTGAAAGCAGCGGTAAGTTGTTACTATGGATTATTGTCTCACACAGGTTAGGACGCTAGCGCAGCCTAATGACCCAGAGAGTGACTCAAGGTCGCTGTGAGTTCAAGTCAAGCTCATGCTGGCTTCCTCTCTGGCTGTACGTGGGAAGGCTCCCAGCAACCTGCCACCATAATGCTGGCCGCCGCCGTGTAAGTGAAATAATCTTGAGTACAACGTAAAGTAAACGGCATAAAATAAATAAATAAATATTGTCTTACTCTACACGCTTGTCTGACAATCATCTTCTAACTTTAGGGATTCACTAATAATTTCCCATTTATGATCAACCAATGGGTGTATTTATACTGCAGATGGAGCAGATGTATGATTTGATGTTTCTGTTCCCATTTTCAGAACACCATGCTGGAAGAGTACCTGGAGTCCGGTGACATGGCCGCTGCGATAGCAACACTCAAAGACATAGCTGTCAACAAGTAAGCCTTTTTTGAATAATATATTTTTTTTAAATGTGAACTACAGTAAGCAGGGGTTGAAGTATTTCATTTTTTTTTTTTTACCTGTGTGGTTTAGGTTTATCCAGGGGAGTGTCTCATTGTCTTTGAGATGCCCTATTCTGACAAAATTAACATGGGAGAGCTAGGGAAAATAAGAGAAAGTTGGAAATGAAATGGCCTGATTTCCAATTCTAGCTTAATCTATGCTGTGTAGTGTAACCCATAATTCAAGTGTTGGACTTTATCCTCACATGTCTCTGGGCCAAATTGTCATGCTCCTGTTGCGCAAAAAAAAGGTGCTCATAAAAATATTGCTTTCTACTACTAGTATGGATATGCTGAATATTGGCTAAAAACTATATTCAATATTTTCAGTGTACTGAAATGCACCTTTGCCTGTGACAAAACTTCGGTTTTTACATGTTACTTGGAAAATTACCCATCTAGGGCCCCAGTAGATGAACACCCTATTTTGAACCATTTGTAAAATATGAAGGTGTCTGCATTAGATTTCATGAGCACTTTCATGTAACTATGTAATTTGTTTTACAGGTATATACCAGAGATTCTGACTAAAGCACTCACAATGACCATAGATCTTTCTGGTGAGTATTTTTGCACACATCGGGAAATTGTTCAGGTATTCAGAAAAAATCCAGTTTGTGTTTCAAAAAGAGTTTTGTTTTCTTCAGTGTATGCTTTTTTCATAAGTGCTAATGATTTGTACTTGACCATATGTTGGCGGCATACTGTCTTATCTGCTTTTCGTAATGTAGGCATTGAAAATCAGTTTTCTTGTATGGTTTTGTGTGTTAAAATAAAAACTTGCATTGTGGCATTTTATATGAGAAAATAGAACGGGTGGATTTGGCATATGTTTTTGGTGGCGTAGAGAAAATATGAAAAGTGGCTTAACAGCTACCATTGACTTAGTTTGACAGATTTGTCTTCAAAAATTACCTGCATATGTTTACAGATGACGACAAACGTGAAGAAGTGATGGTTTTCATAGCCAAAGCTAAATCTGAGAATCTCATTTCCCCGGAACAGTTTCAGGAGGTAGGAGCATCTTGGCATGCTATGACAATTATTGTAAATATCCTATTTTGTCAACATTGATGTAAACTTTGTATGTTTGGTGTTATGTATTTTTCATGTACCATGACACATAGATAAAGCTCGTAAATTTTGTTTTGTTTTTCCATGACTAGGCTTTTGAAGTCCTTCTTGACCAAATGGCTGGCCTTGAAAATGAAATACCTCTAGTACGGTCATACACAGCTAAGATAGCTGCTTGGGCTGTTTCCAAGGATGTGGTTACGTTGACAGAGCTGTCGACGCCTATGGAGAATGGAAGTCACTACCCCCTGTTCCTGCTTTGTTTACAACAGATGCACAAAGTCAAAGATAAAGACTGGCTTATCAACATATTTAATGACAGCAAGATTAACTTGCAAAACATGCTTCCAGGTAAACATGTCATTTGCAGCCCTTGTTATTTACCTTGTACGGCATAATCTTTCAAGTTTTGGATAATCTCTGGCATTGGCAATATAAGGTCTAAAACATTTCCTTTTCCAGACTGGCTCTGGCCAAAACCCTGATTGTTATATTCAGTTGTATTCAAAGAAACCAATATTGTATTGCACTGACATGGGTGCAATTTGTTTTTTTTTTTTTTATGATTTCATTTATATGTTGGGTGCAAAACAATATATATGTGTTACTCACACTGTAGGTATCACCTTTTGTACAGTGTGAAAACATTTTTGCCAGCACACCACTTACATCCTGGTGTTTTCTGTTCATCAGAATCTGAGCGTAACAAGGAGAGAATGATGGAGATTTTGGAGGACCGAAGCCTGACCTTCCTGTTCCCACTGCTGAGGGTTCAGGCGGATCTTGTCAAACAGATCCAAGCCGACCCCAACGCAGCCTCCATCTACAAATGGATCAAGGAGAGAGTGGACACCTCATTGCTCTACACTCCAAACTTTGTCAACATTCTTACTTCTAGGTCATTACACTCAGCTTATAGGCATATTAGTATCTTGTTGTTTTGACATCACAAAGCAGCCAAACCAAATTCAGGGTCATATCAGGAAATCTGCATATTTTAAGACAGTGTCACATGTCTGTACATTTGTTTTAATGATGAACACATTAATAATAGGTGTGTCATCAGACAACATTTACCTAAAGTAGCAAGTTCTTGTGTATTTAAGTTTAACCTTTGTTCATGATTCAAGTTATTTTCCAAGGGTCATTAAAACTAAATTGATCTGAAACCTGTAAATAGTTTCTTTATAAAGGTTATGGGTAAGTTGCGTATTTATTATATATTTTCTTACTTCAGCCTCCTTAAATATATCACCCAAGAAAGTGGCACAGTGGGAGAGTCTGTTGACCTGAACATGGTAGCAGACAAAGCAAGCACTGAGAAAGAAAAACTTCTGTTGGATAAAATGAAGGTATACTTTTCAGCAGAGAGAAAAGATAAAAATTGCATCACAAGATACTGATAGATTTCTGTACATACTGGTCCTCTGTTGACATGTTAATACTGGAAATTTTGCATGTTTTTATGACTTCACGATTACCCAAAAATATGTTTTTCAGAAAGAATAAATGTGGTATATTTAGTATTAATACATACCTATACCAACACAGTTCAGTGTATTACATTATAAAAAATTGTTAATTTTTTTTTTTCAGGGAGTTTTGCAGAAGTTCCTTCATGACAATATCAAACTTCAAATTGCTTCATTGTATTCTGTCCAGGTGTTTTGCTTCAATCTGAAGTTCCCCAAAGGTACGTAAGAGTCTAAGCGATGGTCATGGCCCTGGTTTTAACACAGACCAATGCTTAGTGTGCACAAGTTGTGAACAGTTGCTTTTAAGTATTCTAAGGCTTTGCTCATTAAGAGAAACCAGCTGATGTCAGCTGATCAGTTTTCATTCACGTCATACAGTCATTTTGAAATAAGGGAAAATGGACTTAATTTGATTCTCTGTGTATCTGAATACTTCTCTTAATTAATAAACTCTCTTTGTTTTTCAGATGTTTCTTTCAAAACTTCATCTTATAGAATTGAAGCTTGTTTTCAGATTAAGTTGGAGTTTTAGGCCGTTACACCAGTTTTCGAGAAAATCATGACCGTTTTGTCCTCTATTGGATTTTGACTCTTTCCTGACCCTTTTTTTTTTTTTAAACACGGTTGGCTCTGGATTTCACTGAGATCAGCTGCAGGCCAAGTTTGAGTTTTGTGTCGTTAACGTCTATTTTCAACAAAATTATGGCTGGGTTTGTTTTGTTATGGACTTGTGCATAACTTTTATTCTGACAGCTCTAACTAGTGCGGGGAAATGGGTACTTCCAGGATTGGCCCTCTAGTGTTAACATGTTTTTGTTTCCAGGGATGATCCTGCGCCTGTTCATGCACCTGTACGACATGGAGATTGTGGAGGAGGAATCCTTCATCAAGTGGAAGGAGGAGGTGAATGATGAGTACCCCGGCAAAGGGAAAGCACTCTTCCAGGTGAGGCTCCAGGTTGAGTTATGCAAATTAGTGTACAATCCTGTAACAACTTTGATAATTTCTTTTCTGTTTAGGTATAAAATGTAGGGGAGAAACCTTGCTTCAAAAGTAAGTGCTTTCGTATTTGGAGATTAAGTTTTATCGGGTACCTTGAGGGCATATATACATGTGGTTTGCATAATTCTAAGACTGGATGATAGTTCACTGGTTACAGTTGTCCTCATTGCTATTTTCACTGGTTGCAATTGTTCTCATTGCTATATTCACTGGCTGCAGTTGTCATCATTGCTGTTTTCACTGGTTGGAGTTGTCCTCACTGCTGTATTAACTGGTTACAGTTGTCCTCATTACTATATTCACTCGTTGCAATTATCCCCTTGGCTATATTCATTGGTTGTAATTTTCGTCATTGCTGTGTTTAGGTGAACCAGTGGCTGACCTGGCTGGAACAGGCAGAGGAGGAGACCGATGAGGAGGATGAAGATGAATAATCCACTAGAATCCCCTACTGGGGCGGTGCACTAGAGGAGACGACATGGCTCGTATGACTGGGAATAAAGCAGACTCAGAGTTCTTTGCTTCAGACATTTTGTTTAGGAAATCTCATTGTGTTTGTGGTACTCAGTGGAAATTGCCCTAAGACCTACAAAATCTACCCTTACGTTTATGGAAGTTAAGCACAAACTTCTAGGTCTTGGTTGACGATAAAATATCCAGTTCTATTGAGCGAACACCCCTAATACAAAATCTGACATTAGTAAAGAGATGAAAAACGTTAAATCTGAGCTTAAAGATCAAGGACTAAGGAACCTGACATTCAGCATTCACGCAGTGGCTTGGGAGCTGTTGGCATGGTATCGAATGACACACTGGAAGAACCTGCATAGTAAAACCATCAGTGTGTCTTTTGTTTGACCCTGGAAACAGAAGGTGCACAAATCTAGTATGTTGAAGATCATGTGAAATGTACCAGACTGGAATCCTAGTGACACAAGAAATGGCAGAGCTTCGGCATGTGATTGTCCACTTTACAGCTCCTCTTATTTACAACCTAAGTTAATGATCAGTGCAGTTATACAAGAATTTGTACATATTGGCCCCTGTTTATCGGCTTAAGAGAGAATAGACGTTCGATAACTATATATAGCATCATTTGTTTTGCAAACCTAATTCATCGTGATAACAAATTAATAATGCATGGATTTCATTTAACTGAAATAGTCCATTAGTAGCATTTTTAACTGACCGGACAGATTTCTTTGTTGATACTGTCTTCAGAAGTCATTTTTATTGATTGGGGTGAAAGTAGATAACTTTGACATCTGATTGATTTGTTTAAAGTTCCTAAATGGTCAATCAAGTTCCAACCTTATAACGTCTTCTATTAAAATGGATTCTGACTACTCACTCTAATTATGATACTTGGCTTTATAAACTTATTTTCTTGCTAAACTAACAATTTTTAATGAGATTTTTATGCCTTGTGCTAAATTATGGAGGAACTTTGATCTGCTAAAAAGAATGAAATGTCAACTGTTGATTTTATGGGGGGAGATAAAAATGTTCATTTCAAAATTAATGTGTCAGGTAATTAGTTTTATATGATTCATTTAAAGAGCACCAAGAATTAAGCACCAAGATAAATGAATTTGCCAGAAGTTATCAGTGTTAAAAACTCAGCGAGGGGAAATGAATGAAAAACTTTGAAGATAAAGTCAGGAAATAAATTATAATCAAGTCCAAAACTATGTCGATATTGAATATTGTCTGTGGTTGTACAATAGATATTACTATGCTACCTTGGTGGCATTCTGTTTTGTCTCTTATACCAGATTTCTTGAGTTAATACAGTTTAATCATATGAAAAATGACTGTCCTTGTGATGATTAATGGTGTATTTGGTGTTTCTGGTAGATTTCAAGAAAATCAGCTCTTTGGAAGTAATCAAAATTTTGAGTACCGGTATTTTAATATATTTCTACAAAGAAGAAAAAAACATGTAATCCATTCAGTTCAATTGTTTCTAGCTGTTAATCCTAACCCTTAAATAATAGACAATAGAATATCCCATTTTGTAAAAGCTTTTGTGTCATATATCTGCTGGATACGATAGACTGGTTGGCTATTATGGTTGGATTCTGCATTTATTAAACTTAGTATTCCATCAATTATTATATACAATCCAATTGTCTCTGGCAGACATTATTCAATGGATGTTTTGTGAATGCTGTATTTAAATGTTCCACATTCTCAGCACCTAAGGCCATTAGCGCTTGATGGGCATCGCCAGCATTAGAACTGATGCATTACCCTTTGTAAGTAAGCATAACATTAGTGCTGGCAAAGTCTTTGAAGTGGTTTTGGCCAACAACACTTGGTACAAGGTAATAAATGTACAATCACAGTTGTGAGCTGCCGGGTAGGGATCATTACTTAAATAAAGATGCATGTTTGTCTTCTGTCATCAATGTTTTACAGCCTGTTCTTTCAGATGTGTTATTCTTGTTTCTCTAGTAGGTAAGATGCAGACGGCTAGTATATACTCCGCTGAATATCGTTACATCACTTTGTATGTACGCGTAGATATAACTTTTCCCCCTCATCAGTTTGGGCCATCTGTTTACCATATGTATGTAGCCGACACTGCCAGAAGCCACAAGCTTGGGTTATAGATTACAATAGTGGATAACCTCCTTTGGAAGATCCGTTTGGAGAGAGAATGACCAACAGTTTCCTGTTATGAAGATATACATGTGCCTAACAAAATTCGCCGCATCAAAATGGCTGTAGGTAGCAGATATATCCTGCAGGATTATTGCGCTTAATGTCAAATGCTTGCTTGCATTTGTCTTTCATTGACCAAAACCTTTGTATGATTGAACCCAGCTGGTTTGTCTACGACTGTACACATGCATGGTACATACATGGGGTATAGGATGGACTAAAAAGTGGTTTTCCACAGTCCCCAGTTTTTCCTCCGCCATGGATAAATCTGGTTACTGCCGTATTTAAGTGAATACTTGAATACAGCGTAAATTATCGGTGAAATAATTGTGAGTAATGAAGAATGGATGTAGAACTTCATTTGGAAGAGTTTTTGGATACAAACCGGCGACTAGTGGGTTTGATCTCATAGCTTTAAACGATCCATGTGTATAGCGAAGGCTGTGGTCGCTGGATTTAAACGACAGCCTCTCCAGATAGCACGTTTTATCTGGACCTATATTTGCACAAAGACCAAACTGATTCCTGTCTCGCGGACTTCACAAGAGGAATAGTTAAAATTTTGACAATGTAAATTATCCTCACTCGGACAGTAATATACTGGAGGGTTTAGCATATCACATATAAGAGGTATACATAACTCGTCTTCAATCGTGTTCAATTCGATCACCAAATTGGATATATGAACAGTTCCAATCAAGGCGCAACTGAGCTACACATTTTATTACCGACAACTGATAATGTAGCAGGGTACGCGATTTGAATACTGATTGAACTCATTCGCCTATATAACGTACCTTGCGCTTTTCCAACCTCACTGAAAACTTGACTGTTTCTTTTTGCATGATTCTGTACTAATTTCGTACATTATTTACTTTCTTTATTCTTCGGTGATTTGTGTTATACGCGGTTTTTGGAGTTTGTCTTCCGATTATTGGCCTGGAATGTCTACACTGGTTGACGTCCGGTACACGAATTTCTGTTTGGACGTATACAGATTCATCTACCTGGCTGCTGAGATGTTTGTTTTCTTAGTTCAAGTTTGCCAACATTTAGTCATCAACGTTGTATAATATTGTCTAGCTGCATGGGGTTTCATATATCTGCTTAACGGGACCTGGGGTACAATATGACAGTCATATTGTATCCCAGATTGG
Organism: Liolophura sinensis; assembly: GCF_032854445.1. NCBI lineage: Eukaryota > Metazoa > Mollusca > Polyplacophora > Chitonida > Chitonidae > Liolophura > Liolophura sinensis. The sequence goes on from NC_088300.1 coordinate 73,975,979, forward strand.
ACGGCTTCCTCTCCTCTCTATGCCATATACCCAGGAGAAACTGCGTTAGTTGATATTGTACATAATTATGTACGTAGGTCTACAGGCGTACATAACAACAAATTTTTCTATAATTTTAGGTTTCGACATTGCAATATGCACGTAAGGAGTATGCACGTCGCGATCAGCATGCATGGTATCTACCCGATTTCCACCACCGAATTAATGAATACTTCATCTTGAGTTTATACGACGTAAAATAAGTCGTTGATCGGAAATGAACATAGGCTACCCTGAATATCGATATAAATTCATATCCTGACGTTGTAAGAAAAGACGAATGGTCCACGGGTGGTACGCGGGCAATGAGACAACCTTACCCGGCTTTTGTGAATGCTAGATGGGGGCATACGTGGTACTGAACAGGCTCCAATACAGATGGATATCCCCGTGATCTAAATAATAGAAAAAAGCAGATATCTTAGGGCCAGATTTTCCTTGGTCGCCAGAACAGGGTCAAAATAACCATGACAAGATAGTCAAAACAAGCAGTGCAAATTTGTTTGTAATGTTTGCCATGACCCCACATTGGTGACCAAAGAATGTGCGACCACTGAAAATGCGACCTCACTCGTTTTGGTTGCTTCGACCTAAAGTAACGGTTACTTTGACCCTATTCTGGCGACCATTAAAATGCGACCATAATGGCTCTTGTCGTCTTAACCAATCTTGTAATGGTTACTTAAGCCTGTTCTGGCGAGTAAAGAAAATCTGGCCGTAAGATATCTTGTCATTTCGACCCCTGAATGTTTGGTTGCCTCATTATTTGGTCGGGCGCCTCTGTACCAAAATTTGTGTGGTCAAATTGACTCGATCCTTCTAACAGTGTACCGGTACCAGCATATGTAAGTTAAGCTATATGGTTTCAACAGAACATATAAACATACAACCGTGCCTTTCATTTATTTACAGTGTAGGGGCATGTTTGGTGTGATCTTCACTTCAGAATTGACTTTCAAGGGTACACGAAACATGCAGAACTGGCCAAGTTAATAAAAGTGAATGGAGTCAAAAACAAACATTAAAATGAACAGAAAGGTAACTTGTAATGATTTGATACTCTATTGCATTTATATTTTCGTAACATTTATACTTAAAACGGAAAGCATGGAATTTTATTATAAGATTTTGAGATAACTTTTTCAGAAATGAATTGTTTATTATGAATATAATTAAAGACGTACAGCATAGAGAGTGAAACCAGAACGGCGACGACCGTGTGATAGCTGGCTATGATGGTCACACGTATCCGGTGAAATAAGGCATCTTTCCAGTTTTATTCTAAGTGTTCATGTAAATGCATAAATGGTAGCAATTTAAAAGACTGCAGTGATATTATTTGCAATTTATTAGACGTCACAGGTCTAGAATTACTCAAAATGCTGTGTTGTCATCACATTTAACATACAATAACATTAAAACAAGGCAAAGGGGCCAGGGTTCTGGGTTGCTTAGTAGTTTTAATTTTTCAGAAAGTGATCGAAAACTTCCAGAAGAGTTATCATGTATCAAGATCTCACGCCACACGGGTCTGTACAGGAAAGGGCAGAAACTTAATAAAGAGCTGCTATACAAGAACAGATGACGTTACGCGAGGAACTGTCCTATAAAAATATCCATGGTATCTATTTAAGGCACTGTTTGCAAAAGTCTTCAGGTCGTAGTCGAGTCGATAATAGACAGAACTTTGGACTTGTGGCTAATTGGCGGATATATAGTATAATGTCGGCTGCATATATGCCTCTGGGTGTCTATGTGTGCGCTTATGTTTGTTTAGTAATTCGAAGCTCCTATTTTTTCATGACGCGAAACGGGAAAAAATAGAGATTGCATAGACAATAATGAGCATGAATCTGGTAAGTTCTTATATTTGAATTTATTTTACGGGTTCCCAATCCTGATTTCATTTATTTGACGGTGAACAGATTAAATTTATATATACATGGGCATGAGAGAAATGAAGCTGTGTATGCATGGGACCTTACTCAGTAAAAATTTCAAATTAAATGTTTTCCTGCTCAGTGAAATTCTAATCGATTAGCTTTGCTTATAGTTTTTGGTATTAGGAGATAAGCTTTTCGTTTTGAAGACTTGGTGTAAACCATCTGTACTTTTATAATGTGGAGAATATTTGCCTGCACTGCAGCTTTTGATATCCAAAATCTCTTGGCGTAAAGTTATCAACAACATGCACAAAATGTCACAAAAGACCCTGTAGGCGTGGAGATGTATACATGTATACGAGCACACAGCTTTTTTCTGCAGCATGCAAAACATTATGCTCAAAGACTCAAGCATGCAAAATTCTGTATATATTGTGTCTCTGCTAGCACACCTTTGCTTTTTGTCATTCATTTTTGTCATTGTCTTCACGTCACACTACTTAATATTTGGTTTTAAATAAAATCGTAACAATAATATTTTACTTTCCATGTTTTTGTAATATTTCTTCATTTATTGTAAGAACGGGTTCGCGTCATCGGATGTGTGCATGCATGTATTACAGTATGCGGTTATAGGCAAGCATTTGAGGACACACGAGGTGTGAGTTCATGCCCGGCCTTGTGGACAGGGAATTTGTAGATTTTCCGGCCCTCGCTACACTGACCCCTTGGTAACGGTAAGGGGTCAATGACGCTCGGGTGACAGTTTGCAGAGTTTAACATTCGTTGAAGATCAATTACATGTCTTCCATGCACCAATATATAAATGAATGAATGAATGGGGTTTAACAACCAATATATGATATATCTGTATGTGAAATGTGGGAAAGCTTGTTAGTGACTTGCCAAAAGTTCCCCCCATCCATAGGCTACAACTGACCACCGTGGTGTAGGTGAAAAATTCTGAAGTATATGGCATTAAACAACAACAACATGAATAAATTATAATAAACAAATATCTGGCCCTGAATATTCATAGGTAGCTACTAAATCAGTGCAAAGATGCCATGCTGTTTTCATCGGTTAGTTTTACATGATTGGTCTCATGTTGAGGTAAAAAAATATTCCAGTCACATCCGAGTCGAGTCAACAGAACAAAAACTAAATGTAATGTCACGTCAAAAGTGAGAAATATTATACCAGCTTGTAGTGTATATACGGACCGGAGGATTTGAAAGCCCACGGGAGCGCGCGAATCTAAAAATATGAACGTGAGATATGTAAACAGGAAGAGTGTGAAAGAGTAATAACATCACGTCGTTGCCGCGAGCTTTAAATTGTCTATTTCATCATCCTGTTTTTATTTATTGTATGAATATGACGTTATTTAAAAGACTAATTCACACCATGTTGACGTGGGTGAGTAAGTTTGGACACTATAGCTTGTAGCCTCCAACCTTCCATAAACTTGACCAGCGCCAAAAGTGAACAATTCTTTAGCACGGCGTTGAACACCAATCAAATCAAATGAATTCACTATAAATTTCGCTCCAAGGATCATAATTATCGATATCATCCATTTATATTTTGGGCTAAATGTAAACACTGTTCATTGTAAGTTATCGTCTATTTGTGGAACGGTATAGCCTTGGCCTTCAACTGTGATTCTTTTAACACTAATTCAATGAAACTTTGGATGAAGTTTATATATAGCTTTCCGTTACACTTATTTTTAAAATTCGGCCTGCATGTCTGAAAACGTGACCGCCGCCAAGTTTATCCGTCACTATACGATCTACGTAAATGCAAACCGAACCTACATTTACAGGGGCATTCAACAGGAAATCTCAATAAAAGAAACGTAAATGATGGATAGCAAAAAGGCTGTCCGAGTTGAAGTCAGAAACGTCACCGTACGGTCTGATATATGAATATACATGTGCTACATCGTGTCATTTCTGGTCGATATATTTCGTCCACAACTGGAATGTCACAATGTGTAATTTCTGGCCGACACGCCAGTCAGAAATGTCACATCACAGATTTTAAGGATTTTAATTATAGACAGTATATGGACCCGAAAAGTCACATGATATAAAATATTTGAAAATAACTGCTCTTTCCCCTGGAAGCAAACGGGTTATATACGATTATAGCCTATAGATTATAGTATAGTTGACAGGCCATTTGGGGGCATCAAGTGATGGTGGATTCTCAACAGTACTACATATACTTGATCCGCAGAAATTAAACGAATTTGAAAATTCCTGATTAAAATTTCGTATAATTTCATATTTCACGTTATTTCTTAATGAAAACCGATTATATGATTGGTTTCAATGCTGTAGTCAACTGGAATGTTTCAATAATTATAAGCACACTCGATAGGCCTATATATATACACATTCTGCATGTATGCACGATTGGCAAAATGGTGTTAAGTAATACTAACAATTAAATTGAGTTAACTCAGTATTTAGTTTATTTATTTGACGGAACCGAAGAGGAAGCCAACATATAAGCTGGACTCATATCGGCGGGATCAATTGGTGAGAGGCTCCTGAGTCACTGCTCGACCTGCAGGGTCTGGGCGCAGCAGATATTGTGGTTAGGCATAGCCTGTACTGTCGCCTCATATGGAACTGCGTTAAATTCCCCCACTTTGAAGATTGTTCCGCTGCTACTGTTCTTGCATTTGGGTGGGGGGGGGGGGGGGCGGTAGGGGGTACATAAAGGTTAAATAACATAAATACTTTTCATCGGAAAGTTATATGTCTAACAAACCCATCAGATGCAACAAACACGTTTGTATGAATGGGGGTTAAACCCTAAGCAAACACGATACATACATGCATATAATGAAATGACAAAATGTATGTGGCAGTTGGCTTGTGTTTAATGTTTTCGAAAGATATTCTTAAGAAGCATATCTCTACACTGTTTTTACAGTAGTTTCTGTACTCATAATCTAGCAACGAGCTCTACAGTGACACTTAATTCAACTCAGTTTTGGAATGGCATTTGATTTTGTACAGATTGTTGGTGTGGTCCTTCTCGGCTTCCTTCTTTTTCCTCGCTTCAGTTGAGATTTGCCTTAATTTCCCCAACGTCTGAAAATAGTTTCGCTGTTACTATTCACGCATTCTAATTATTTTGTCATTTATTTTTTGTATGTTTGGATTAGATAAATGCTATATAGCACAACTCTTTTGTTTTCATAGGAAGTTAAATGCCTAACTGAACAAGTTTATGACTATATCGGGGCCCGTGATACAAAGCTGCGCCAGGTGCAATTTCCATGACAACATACAGTGAAGAGATACATACCGCCACAGGTAAATGAACACACTCTTCAGGTGGTGTACATGTAGCCCTTCTCGGCTTCCTTCAGTTTCCAACCAAACATGGGTGTCTGACGTCATTTATCCTGGCCAATCAACAAGCCGTATGCTGGCGCGCTAGCCTTGTACCTTGTTTTTTCATCGTATGCTATATTCTTAATCCGAAGAAAGGTACGAGTGAAACCATTAATGACCTTTGTGGCCCCTTGTGGCGCCAAAGTGAAATTTCTGCTAGAACGAACGTTTAGCGACGGAAAGAACCTGCAAATTGCTTTAAAAAATAAGCCATACCCATAAAATGTCTTCAAGACTGACTGATCAGCGTTTTAAAAGGGGTGACGAAAGGGTGTTTCGGCAGCGTTGGAAGAGGGAACAGAGAGATAACTACGAAAGAGCGTAAGAAAATGTGCAAAGTGTAAAACTTTGAAATGGTGCTAGTGAACTAGTTGTTGAGATGACCACAATGATACACAATGCATGGAGGAGAACTTAAATATTCAAGGGTGTTCATCATAGTTTGTATTTTGCTTTTCTTCATCGACAATTCGTAAATGGAATAGTCATTACCCTTGCAAATCGTGCAACCCTGAACTTCGTAATTCTGTTCCAGAAACATCACTTTGACTGAAATGATGTTAAGTCTTAAGATAGCGTTCATGGAATATTATCTTCTGTATTTTTTTCCATAGATAAATAATATGTTACATGTACCCTAATGCCTAATTTTCGCATGTGAAAGAGCTCCTTTCACTTCATTTTATGCACGTTTTTAACTTCATTTTGGAGACAAGATTACATTGAATTGGCCAATTTCTGGGCTTCGCAAAAAGTATATATTTTTCAGTCTGCACAGAATAATGCCTACAGGATATGCTTGAATAAACACTTTGCAAACATACGAAAAGGTTGAAGAATTACAGTAGTGAAAATCATACTTTCAGTGTGGAAACAAATGAAAAGTATCAACGCCAAGGCAAGCTCAGCCCCTTGCGGAGCCCTTTACGACCAGAAGTGGAGAACAATGGAAGACGTAGTTTGAGGGAGAGAGAAAGGTGATGGTAACACATGAGCTTCATACTTTTTAGGGACACTGCCTGAACACGTTGACCCTAATAAGCTGAGTCAGCATTTCAGGAGTCGCATTAGTTCACGCAGGTATGGACGAGACGCGGTTGGTGCAGTCATAAACTAACGCAGCTAAAAGGCGAGATTTTACGGTACTTGCTAGGCTGAATAAACATCTTGCATAGCTGGGTCTGTTGGTCCAGCAACGGTGCTGCAGTTTAAATTTATGTTTATCCATCTTGTCAGATGTTACAAGAAATTTATCCACATGAAACAACTGTCTGTATTTCACAACTTATGACTGTAGGAATGTAGGATGTTTGTGAGCACTGTTAATCGATACCCATTTCAAAAAAAAAAAGGAGGAAAGGCACAAGGAATTAAAAGTTTTTCCCCTTAAATTCTAAGGTACTGCTCTGAGCGCAGTTTACAAAGTGAGGCATGTTCTTAAAGCCGGGCATAGGTCAGCTTATGATTATGAGCAACTGGTCTAACAAGGCAAAGTCGACCTACGCGTTACGCCAACATTGCAAAAGTTTCACAAACGTGATAGTGAGCCATTGTTAACAACTGGACACAAATGTTTAGTTATAGAAAAGTAGAACATGTTCAACTTGGTGATTGCAAGTCTGTGAAAATAGTGTGAAGACCTGTGGCAGGAGGTTTCTTGATATGCAAAAGTATTGCACATGTATATCACCACATGGTAATTAACTGTTGATGCTAATGTTGATGTCTTGTGTTGTTTGTTACATATATTGCTGTTCTAATTTTGTGTATTTTCAAGCTATTGTTTGTTTATTTTATTTTTTTTAACTGTCTTTCAACCTACAAGGAATTAGAGATTCCTGTGAATTACAACCTGAAGAGCTGATTAGTGACCAAAGTTAACATTTAGCCATTTGGGGAACATGTGCAGTTCCTAGTGCTGTGGGAGGAAAAAAAAATTGTATCTTTATTGATGGTGAAGAACATTAGATCAACTTTAGCATATCAAACTGTTGCAGACAGCTGTTCACTGCGGTCCTCTTAGCCACCTACTTCGAATATTCTTACTATTTAAATCAGTATTGATTGTGACATAATTACTTTCAATTCAGCCGCCTACTTTTGAACTCTGACATCCTTCTCCAGTTCTAAATGAAAACCCTGGGCTTGTCTCATGTCACCCTAAAGTCAGCATTTCACTGATAACTCAGTACCATAAATAGGCCTTTATATTAATGCTAAAGCTGACTTAAATATTTCATTGTCCCATTGGTTGAAATACCTTATTTGCGGATGGTGCTTGTAATTGATTCATGTAGTTTTCTTTTTTAAATAAGGGCACATTTAACTTCATTTTTTACAGATCTAAAACATTCCGGTTCAAGCGAAGGTCTTGTACTCCCCCAGCCCCTGATGTTTTCAGTACTAGAGATTTTCCAGCGTTAGGCACCTACAGGTAGATTCCTCCTTCAGAGGTCTTATGTATATATAAATTAAATTATCTTGCATATCAAGTATTCAGATGCAGATCATTTCTGGCATTAATGCAGATAAGCAAAAAATCTTTCATTTTGGCAGTGAAGATAAGAATTCTTCAGTTTTCAATTCTTATTATCAGGTTTTTATAGAAATCAGTTTTAAATTTTGGAGGGTTTCTGATCAGAAGTTTTTGAATGCATTTATTTTTGATGTTTTATGTTTAACATTGATTAACATTTCAATGGTAAATAAGTTGTCTATCAACCTTGAGTTTATTAGATAAAAAAAATGCCATGTTTCAGAAGCAGCACTATGTTTTTCCTTTGTTTCTAGATGTGATAAGGATGCTGACTTTGAATCGCCAAGCGACTGGGCAACAGAGGTAGAGAACTGGGAGCAGTCGGGGAAAACTCAAGGGAGAATAAGTGAAAGGTACTCTAAGACTTGTGCTGCCCAAAAATCTCAACAAACCACAATGGTGTGCCCAAGCAACACATGCCAGTCCTATTTTTATCTTAGATGGTGGATGGAGAATCTTGTAGCTACAGCTGTTCATTGTGTCTCACTTGAGCATTTCCCATTTTCCTGTGTATGATGAACAGTGCATTTATAAGTTCTCTTGCATAGATATTATATACCTAGGTAGGTTTCTTTAGAAGGGTGCAGCACACAGCCCCTTTGTCAGACACGATGTTAATAAATAGGCAATGGAAATTCTGCTATGCCCATTTTATGAGTGCCTTTGCGCCCTGCCCCTTCTGATTTCTAGTTAGAGATCTAGGTGTGAATAGTAGTTTAAAAGGATTTAAAATTTTCAGATATTTAGTGTTTGTGGGTGTTTCATATTTGCTTAAAATGTGATTTTTTGGGTGGGTGATAAAATCAATGCAAAACAATTTAATGATTTCATCTCTAACTTTGCAGGCCAAGAAGGCGATTAAGAATGTCACGGGATCAAAGGTTTGTCATCAACTGTTTCAGATAACTTATATACAGATTATTATATTGGTACAAATTGAAACATAAGCCATGGTTGGGTGATGCTTTACCATTTCGTGTTGTTTGGAAAGTAAAATTAGCATTGGTCCAGGTAGGTTAATGCAATTTAGGTGTTTATATCCAGCAGCTTTTCATCCACAGTTACAGCAAATGTCAGCATAATTAGGACAAAATAAATGTCAAAAAATACCACTATTATACATGAAATTCACAGTGTTCCAGCAGGACATTATTCTACTTTAAAGACAGACCTCAAAATATCAGCAGATGTCCAAAAATTATGTGCAACGTTACTGTGGGCAAAGTTTGAGCATACATTCATGGCCCATAACATGTTTATGTCTCTTGTGGATTCTTCAAATGAGGGCCCTAGATTGATCAAACTAGTCATTTTATGAAGACTTCTAATTAGTGATGATGTCTTAACGCTCTACTGTTCTGTCTCAATTTAGTAAAGAAAATGAGATGGAGCTGGAGAAGGATGAGGAGGTCCTGAACAGGAGGCAGAAAGCCATTGACTACGGCAAGAACACTCTGGGTTATGACAGATACACTAGCTTGGTCGACAGGTAAGTTATCCTCTCGCCAATGTGCACCTGTGCAAGACTCAGCAAAAGCTGTGGCCTTACAGTTGTATGTGTATAATTAAATGAAAACAACTTTCACTTTTTGTAATTTTCTTCTGTCTTTGAAAAGTTGAGAAAATGTGCTTTGTTATTTCTAAACATCGTTAGGAAGTTATATTGTGATAACAAGAAATGAAAGTAGATTTTGGCAATTTGGACAGCTAAGGTATTGTGATGTCTTGGCATATACTGTAATTCTTTGACCTTTTTGCATGTTTGCAAGGTGTTCATTTAAGTAAATTCCAGGCATGAGGATTTCAGAATTGCTGGGTAATACTTTTCGGTTTTGACATGGGAAACTGTTGGAAACGCTATTTCTGTTCCCAGCAATTTTTGCTGTGGGAACTCATTTACCTGTAATTTAGTATTGATGGCATTTCATCAAATAAAATTTGGTGCTTCGTATTTCTTGCAGATCTCATCATGATTTACTTTGTAATGTAAAAATTACCCTCAACCTTTTTGTTTAAAACGTATGAACTGTCACTGAATGATTGAGGTATCTGACTGCAAACTGTTGAAAAGAGAAGGGAGAGAACTGGGTACTCTAAACTTTGCCAGTTTGAGTTATCTCCATTATCCTAAGAGTGCAATGCGCAGCGTGTTAAATACAACTTCCACAACAGCCTAGCAATCAAACGAATCTCAAAATTTGCACTTCATATAAATCACAACTTCCTTGGTTAAGGACCTTGATTGGCTTTCTGTCCCACATGTAATTGGGTTGTACTACTTCCTGTCCATGGTGGCAGATAGCATTGCAGGCTCGCTGTACACCGAGAGATTGAAAAAGGTCCATTTTTCGTGAGACCACTCGTGGCAACTAAGTACAAGCGCCTATTGACACCTCAGCCACAATTTAAAGGCTCACAGCTCAAGTCTTTGGACAGTTAACTTCAGTGTTTACTAAGCAGTGCTTAGTGAGTAACCAAGACTTTTTTGTTGGAAACGGACTTTCAGTTTTGTGAATTTTTAACCTGGGAACCGACACGGAAATGGAACTGTCGTTTCTGTGAAATCCTCTTGCCTGAAATTCTGAAAAATTATACTTTTTATGAAGCCCTGAGATTGGTCATCTTAACCAATGTAGTTTTATCCCCGAAATCAAATTAAGAAAGTGCTTAAATTGTACGGAAAGTTGCTCTTTCATGTGCGAAAGCGTTGAGGAATTCGTGTACCTTGTAAAATAATAGATTTCACATAACTGTTCTACAGTGTAGCCTCGTTATAGCTCACCGCTTGGAACAGGTTCCTGAGCAGGTTATAGGCTGCCGAGCGCTATGATGTAATGATCTTGCGATCTAGTATATAGTATTTGTGTTACCTAAGGATTCCAGCATTTCAGCACCACCCTACGAGTCATATCCCAGAAAGCTGACCTCATATCGTGTAATGATAGGCCTGAGCTGATCTGCAGAACTCAGTGCATGTTAAACATTCCCATGAGCTGAATTCAAGTAATGTAGTTTTATCCACTTTATCTTTAAATTTAAAAAAAAAAAAAAGGCTACAACACATCTCGTATCCAATTCGTCCATGTCTGCTCATATCAGAAGTAACTGTTGGAACTTACATGCCTCAGATTCAAGATGGTGGACTGCAGATGACTGTCAACCTGATCACGTGACCGATTGATAGCTGCTGAACAAAAAAAAAATAATAATGTTCACCATTTTAATGTATTTCATGCTAAATCAGTGTATTAAATGAAGGAAACAGGAAAAAAAATTACGAAGCCATTCTCAAACATTTGACTTCATCTTAAATCTCACATGTAAGCATGCCGGTAAGCCAAATCTCACCCCCTGCTGACAAAGCTACACACGTGGAAGTAATGCTGTAACAACAACGTCACACGTGCATTTGGAATCATACTCTAACCATTTTCATAGAAAAATCCATTTCTTTTGGCTTATACTCTGTAATATTCAAAAACTTAAGCCTAAAATATCAAATAACACATGGGTCACACACCAACAGTAGGAAATGAAGCATTATTGATGGTGCGTTATTTATGTATATTTCTAGGTGAAAAATCTTTATTTGTTTGCAGTTTTAGCTGTTCTCGCATGAAAATACACCACAGATTTTGGGGGGACAACATTTGGGTTTCGTTATATCCGATTGGGTGTCTTAAGCGAGGCTACACTGTATATGAAAATTTGGATGTGTTCTGTTACAGAATGAAACGTAAATCGGGCAATCCTAAGACACCAAATAAATACCAGAAATGTAGTCGTCGTTCTTGGGATCAGCAAATTCGCTTGTGGCGCAAGCGGTTGCATGAGTGGGATGTGGAAGGATCGCGAAAAAGAACTGCTTCGGAGCAAAGGTAAGGCGACCTGTGGAATTGTATAAAGCAGGTTGAGAAAAATTTTCAAAATGCACACGCAAGGCAAACCATTGTTTCTAAGCAAGATGGGTGTCAGCCTGTATGGGTTGCTGATTTTAGTGTGGACGAGGTAACGAAGGTATGGGTTACACAACAAACACCAAGTTGAAGTCTATTCTACCCCTAAGTTCATTCTAGAAATAAAGAAAATGAGGCAAAAATGACATATTTCACTTCCTCTGCCGAGAAGTTGAAGCCTAGGCTATTACATTTGACCTAGATATTTCAATCCTGCATATGTATGATGCTGTGTCTGATTGTGGTGTGATGCAGTAATGTAAACGTTTTAACGTTATTCATGTACCGCTGAGCTCAGATTGGAACGTTATGAAACAAATGTTTAAACAATGTTAAAAAAAAAATATCACAAATGTAAAATGAAAAGCAATAAACGTACCAGTCAGAGTGTTGCATGACACACTCAATGTTGTATGAAAGGTCCTCTCTATTTAATATGTATATTTGCACATAGCCTGCACCTAACAGTGGGGTAGAATACATATCTTGATGGGGACATCTGTCAAATTTTACTCTCGGCAGAAGGCATGTTCTCTGTGTGTACTTATTTAGATGTCAGATGCACATCTTATTCACAGAACACAAAGTATTTAGAACAATGTTCACTTGACAAGCATTTTGCTGCAAGGAGATATACACAGCTTCCTTGAAGTAACGCCCCCATCCAGACCTAAAAGATTCACATAATCCGTGTAATCGAATCCTGGCAAGGCAGATAATTTGTAATGGCTGGAATAAGCAGAAATCTGAACGTGACTGCTGGCAGCTGTATGATACAACATGCACACAAGAATTTCAGGTACTTGTGTTTATTAAATTACCCAGTTTAATGAAACAATAACAAAACTAAAAAATTTTGCATGTCTCGCATTAAAATCTTGAAATAACGGAACATTATCAGGTGTAAACTGACTTACCACGAAAAGCATTACTGAATGGATTGTTTTATGCATAAAAAAAATGTATGTGCTTGAAAATTCGCAGATGTATTTTTAAGTGAACAAAGCTTAATCCACTGTGTAAGAAAACAGAGATCGCAGCGACACATTGTCACATTGCTGGGCTGGTGACAACAAATCTGTCACTCAAAATAAACACAAAGGAGGATTCTTTCCAAGTCGTAGGTCGAGCAAATGTAACTCCAAAATGCATGTATTTCCATTTTATTTACATAACAGCTGAACAGATTCATAATGTTTTTCAACCAAATTCGCACCGCTTAGGCAGGCAAGCCTCTCGGCGATTTGAAAGAAACATAATGTAATCTGTGAGTAGATTACCATTGTTTTCTCCGCTAACTCTCCACCATTCAGTGTTTCAGTAAACGTACTGTAAACTAAATGCACCAAACGGAGATTGCCACATACCAGGAGAATTCATAATTGTGCACAGGATGATGCACCACCAAATTACCTAAATGCGTCTGTAACTGTTGAATTTCATCAATGGAACTATGGTTTAGAAAATAAAAATAAACAACTTGGAGTCAAAAGCAGCAGCATTTGTGGAGGGCTTTACTAGTACCCAGCAAGCATTAAAGGAAGCACTTCGGCTGAAATCATGTTAGCCTCTTGACTCCAGCTCGAACATGTCTCTTTGTTTACCCAGTTACAGGTCCTGTCGCTTCCGATTTTGCAGTTAATCGATCCTCATGAATTTGAGGGAGGAGTGTAGTTGAAGATTCAAAATATCAGCATTTTTCTGATTTGTCATGACTTCTTATACATAATGATTAATATTTATTTTTATCAGCATCATATGGACATCAAAAGGCAAGTACATTTAGAACTGTAAGTGGCTTCCAGTTATCTGGTGGTGCTATTAGGACAAAGGCCCTTTAATGGATCAGTTCTGTAAAGGTGTATGCATGTGATTTCATGTTCCAGTTCTGACACCCTGGCATCAGACTCTGCCTCCATCAGCTCCCTAAGCCTGGAGGATGGGGTGATGAAGGATGTGGGTGGGGATGCCCGTTCTGTGTGCTCTGTCAGCCCTTCTGAGGCTCGGCCTGTAGGGAGTTTGGGACCAGAGACCTTCAGCCCACCCTGTAAATATCTGGCTGCTCAGGACTTTGAACCAGCTGTCCTCTCTGTGCTGCCAGAGTTGTCTGCCCCTGGAATCATCGTCCAGTCAGCTAACCAGGCTGAGGACAGTGGAGCATCCTCATCAGTTGAGAACTCCACCCAGGCCGTCTTCAGCCTTCATGAAAAGAAGGCCCATCACCGTGCTCAAAGGTATAACCGAGCCAAGTCCACGGAAGAAAGTGCTAAACCTGCCAATGATTTTTTCTCTGATTTTTCCTTGGATAACTATTTGATGGTGGATGATCAACAAGATATATTCTAACATTATCCTCTTATATGTTGCCTCATAACCTGAAGCTTTAGTTTCTCATGTTCAGCTGTTGAATTGTGTCTATCTATAATAGATTTATAGATTATCTATAGATCAAGAAGTATGTCTGTTACTATGGAAGTGTACAAAATAAAATTGTATAAAGGCTGATTTCCACTGAAAGTCACCACCACAAAGGCTCATCAAAATGCCTTACAAACGGAATGTTTAATAGTGTGGTACAGTTCCACCAGATTCAATGATGTCACTGGTATAACTTTTATTCTTCTCTCACATTTTTTTTAACACTACACAGCTATGGGCTGAAGCATATTCTATAAACAGAAGCATTTCTCCAAATCTCGAAACATTTTTCCACTGTAAATTATTTTCTCATTAGGAATAAGGAGGGCGTATTTTGTTTGTCAATGCATGTGTTTTGGTGTAGTTTTGTCATTTGTAACTGAATCTGTCCTGAAGGAAATAACTTGTACATACATGTATTCAAATAAGATTTATTGTCTGAAACTCATATTTTTTTTATGGTGTACACAGTGTGAAGTACTATGCATGACATTTGGGTCTTTCTTTATGATCAGGACAGAAAAAGAAATTTATATAGTTACTGTCATAAAAAAGAAATTCAGTTATTGTGTTGTGAGTGTTGTCCAAACACACAAAGCAGGTTTTTTCAGTACTACTAATTATCAGGTCGTAAGAGGTGAATTCATTGTATTTTCATCTGGAGATCTAATTCATAAAGACTTTTATGATGGAAGAGATTTCATTCAGTTTGCAACATTTTACCAAATATTTTTCCTGTTTTATGCATAGACAGCCATTTCATTTCATGTGAATAGATTTTAACAATTCCGTTTCCACTTGGTCCTGTGTACTTGCCTTGAATGGATGTGGGCCAAGGGCATATAAATGTTGAGGAACGTTCACATGCTGACAAGCTGTTGATATGTTATTACTTACGTTCTGTCTTTATCAGATAAAGATTGTATAATTTGCAACATAAGTAAATGTGCTGTGACATTGGCTACCACATGTTGCTGATTGTTGAATCTGTTGGCAGTCTGGAAAGATTTGGTAGGGTTGTAAATAATGCAATAAACTTAATCCTATATGTTGTTTTATCACTAGGTTTGTGTTGTGATATGGTGGCTACTTTTCATGCAGTACATGAAATTTAAACCATGCGCAGATGAATTACTGCACAGGCTGATATCATTTTGCTCTGTGATGCTAAGTTTATACCCTGCACAGCTAAATAATAAATTACTGTGCAGGCTGATGTCAGTTTTCTGATGTCGTTGACGATGCATTCCACCATACCAGCACTGCACAATAAATATTGTAGGCACAAAATCGTTATCCTTGCATTGAGAAGGGTACATGGGGATTTAAACCCTGGGTGTGAAATCCCCATATCAACACGTGGATAACTTATAAATATGGACTACTGTTATCCGTCACTTTTTGGTACCCGTGAGGAGTACAAGTTTCTCCTGATCTGTCGGCTCAGCACAGAACAGTTTTCGTGCCTTGTTTTTTTTATTTCTTTTCATAACTGGTCGTCTCATAGAATTAAAATTTGGTATACAGCTTTACAATCATGAGTGATGGATCAAGTTCTGAGTTTCTGGCTGTTTGGTCCCTTTTTAACCTAATTTTTGGGAAACCTGGTCTGCTATTTTTAGCCAGTAGACGTGTAATTTTAGTATGAATTTTTTCACATGTTTAGTCGATCTAATGAACAACATATTGATATCTTTACTTTCCCAAAAAACTGGGAGAGAAATGTAATTCTTTCCTATCAGAACTGCTAATACCTGTCCTACTAATTGGATGAATTAGAGTAGGGAGGAGCAAAGTTTTATCACTACAAATGTTTCACCATCACCTCATTCCATTCTTGCTGAATGCAGTTGTGACTGTGATGTCACAGAAAGATACACAGTTTGAAGGTCTAAAGCTGTAGGTGCTTGTCTGCTCTGCAGCAAAAATATGTATTTGTTCCTAATGTAATTTGGAGGTAAGGTGAGGTATTTTCAGACTTTCTTTAAAATTTTCAGATTTTTTTCTGGGCATCTGTTCCCATGTGTGTCAAGAACATTAAGGGATTTAACCAGCAGGTTAAGTGATGAGTCATAGCACGCCACGTACAGATAACACTGTAGAGGATCTTGCCTTTCAGTTGCTAGGGCACAGGATGTCCAGATTCAAACCCAGTCTTGGACAGGGAATTGATAGATTCCCCTGCTCTCACTGTGCATAACTACATTACAGTTGGGAGCTTTTTGTCAGTAACTTGCTTAAGGTCAGTGGTTTATGATGACCACGCCAGCTTCCTCCTCATACACCTGACTGCCATTCTATAGCAAAGTCAAAATAGGGCCAGGGTTCAAACTTAAGTTTAAATCGTGCAGTAAAATGTCCCTTTTGGTCGTTCCACAAGTATTTATTGATGTTTAACCTCTCACTTAGAATACATGTACTTCACCAATACAGCAGTTGGTTTAAAGGCCAGAGCTGAATTACCTGGAGTGAACCATCAGCCTTTGGCCACCTAGATGACCATACTTTTCAATCAGTGATGCAAACATCTGCACCATCTGAGCAAGCTCAAGCTGAATGCCATATTGGTAATATCGAGTGATCTCCAGTGGCCCGTGTAGAATGACTGAAGTTACACTGTTTCCGCTATACAATGCATATAAGCCAGCTGTTTTGAGTAGTAACTCGGTAATGCAGGTATCTGAGGTGTCATAAACTAAAGCACATAATCATTAATGCCTATGGTACAACATTACAGATTTTGGCGACAGCTCGTGATCCAATTCCTCCCATGTAATTTGTCTAAATTGAAAATGATGAAAATGAACAGATATTGCTTAACTGTATGTAACTGCCAAGGATTTCAATGCTTTGACACGGTCACGGCAATTTGTTTTTCCCAGAGTGATGAAATCTTGACCATTCCCACAGGAAGCAGTTATTGGCACCAAGCTACAAAAAAAGAGTGGAGGCATGGAGCCCAAGGATACAGTTCATGCAGTATGAAATCCTGCTGATCAACTTGAATATGATGTAAAACATATACGCCAATAGGTTCCCTACATCTGGTACCAGGCAGTTCTCATTGTAAAGTGTGATTTCGACTTGCATGAGTTTCACACTGGATTCCGAACACCATTTGTTCTGAAATAAACATGGACACATCCACTTAAATTGAGACCGTGTCTAGGCATATCCACTCCATAAGCTGCTGAGATGACCACATTCAGGCAAATTGTCAACCTATGTTTTACCATGGCAATGTCAAGATCATAAAGTACATGTAAATTTTTGTAGGCTTTGTTAATAAATAGCCAACAATGAACATTCATGTCCCGAGCACTGTATATGGAGACCATCAGACATTCACCTGAGCATCTCACCTCCAGTATGAAATATCTGAACACCAGTCTGACACATTCTGCATAATGTACTAGAGACAGCACAGCACTGGATTCCTGGACTGGGCATACACAACACTTTTTTACCAACTTCAAGCCGACATAGGGCTTTGTACTTAATATTAAAGTAGGAGGTATCCGGTCTTTGGGTCGGTGAATTATCAAATCCACATGTTGGCTAACTTTCGTAAATAATTAGTATGAAATCAGCATTTCAGCATGATACTAATGAGACTTCTCACAGGAAACCACAGGATACCCGTACAGAATTTAGATGTGTTTAGAATGTATGCTACATTCACTGCAGTATTCATCTTTTATACAGTTCCACATATCTCGTCTTTCCAGATACATAGCACCTAAGACAGACACAGATCTGTAATTTTTAAGTATTTAAGTATTTCTGTGATTAAAGCAGAAGATGATAAGAAGGTAAATGATCTAATCTGCATACGAGACCTCAGTCCAATTTTTGAGATTCAAACCAAAAAATTCGTGTAAACCATTCATACAAGGCTAAGTTTTCTTTGTTTTTATTCAAGGAACACTGAAAAAGATTATGCCATTGATACTGTAAGAACCTGTAGCACTTGGTTGTACAGAATCGATATTTTCTGAACGGAGCAGACGCGTGCATATTACCACCAATTGAGAACTTCATATATACATATTTATATACAAATAATAGTGATACTGAGCACAGAGTGGCCACAGACAAGATACACAACCAGTGAAACAACCTCAACAGATACTTAACTCAAAAGTTAACCAACTTGTAAAGAGTTACATTTAACTGTACACTTAACTGAGGATAAATCAAAACATACCGGTATACTAGAAACCTAGTCAACAAAAGCAGCTGGATTAACTGCACTGTTGTAGAGCAGAGTAAAGGGTTCGTACACACAATCCAATATCACTGATTTATAGATGGGGATGTATTTATGTTGAGTACAGCATCTTTAATACATGTACCTATTATTAATATTCTAAGGAGAAAAAAAATATAAAGCTTACAAATTAATTAAAAGGCCAAGCTTGTGAGACAAAATATGTACTTCTTAATTACCAGTGCCAAAACACATGGAACGTTTTGTGGTTGTAATAGGAAAATAGATGGCCTTCATGCATCACCAAAGATCTCAGATCTTGTGGCTGTTTGGTAGCTCTTGGTATTTACAGAAACTGTATTTTTTTTTATTAAGATAAGAAATATTGTTCCATAAACAGAAACCTCTTTGGTCATTTAGGATTTATATACTTAACCCAATACAGGAAACGTAGGGAGAAACCAATGACAGCGTTTACAATTCTGTAGAGAAAACAGAATCTTCAACTGAAGTTGTACTTGATGTATAGCTGATGTAATTAATGGGAAATTATAGTGAAAGTAATTCTGTTACATGTATTTACATTTATGCAAAACTACGTGCTAAGAAGTAAATACATCATGCCACTATGAAAAATAAAGATTTACAACATCAAATGAAAAGTAAATAAAAAAAATTCCACCTGAAACAATTCAAGTTTTTTAAAATAATTAGAACGCATGTATATGGTAGCTCCCAAGAAACCTTGCGGTCATGAATTTGGCAACTTAATGCATGCCGTTTTTCCCCAAACCACAATTTGTTGCTTACATGACAAATTCTAAGGAACTGTTTGTTTACTCTACAATGTATAGATTCTGTTCCTTTGTTTTTCTTAGCCTAGCTACTATGAACAGATACAAGCATTGTTAAATTATTTCAAATTCAAAGCTTTGTTAAGCTGAGAACTGCCCGTGACTTCCAGTAAAATGGGTTCTTGCTACCAATTAGAAGTCTGATGACGTAAGGAGAAGACAATACAACACATTTAGTATTTGTGAGAAGATTTCAACTACTCTGCTTCTGAGAAAAGGAATTTCAGAAGTTGGCCTATCTAGAGAAATGCCTACTAATTTTTTTACTGGAATGAAACTTTGGTCATACAGAGTGAATCCATATAGTGAATATATATGTTTTAGATTACACAAATTAAGTTGGTATTTCTTCTCTGGAGAAGTATTAGAAAAATTTATCAACATTAGAGGATTGCTTTTGAAAAAGCGTTGTGATCTACAAATGTTGGATTCCTGGGAACATTTCCCATGGTCATGGAAAAATCAAGTGATCAATACTGCCAACCAGTAATATTTCTGTGAGAAAGCATTGCTTTAATCAAACTACTTTATTTCAAAATACCGATGACATCCTGTACATACATACACAGATGGTCAGGTTACGTATGTCAATCCTGCTCCGTACTCCTCTCTCCTAAGTAACTTTAACTTCATTTGTTGTAAATGCCGAAGCCAGAGGTAGATTTAGGTTCAATGGACAGTGCCCATTTCAAAATATATAACTTTTATTTGTGATTACAACATTTGCAGAGGCAAATACGACAGATTGATACGAGGTATAAACATTGCTCACATAACAATGGTCTCCGATTTCATGTGTTCATCAATAAACATTTTGTGTTTATTTACATGTTTACCACAGATGGCAACAACTTAGGACAGTACTTAACAAACAATGTCCACATAATACAAACGGACAGAAAAACACAAAACCAAACATGTTAAAAAAAAATAACATATTCAGACATGGACATGTAGACAACAAGGACTTACAATTTTAACCACCAAGCAAAATCTATACCCATTTCTTGCATTTCCATGACGAAAAAAACAACAACATAAGATCGCCATTATAGCAAGAAAACTTTACAAAAATATTCCCACAATAAACTGACCCAAAACATCAACATTTAGAAAAAATGCTTCACAAGAAAGCTACCAGTATGTGTGATAGTTTCCTCATAGTATACCATATTCCTGTATTCATCATTCCTAAGTCCTAGTATAAGAAGGCACGAGCACTTTGTGAGCTTAATGACCAATGAACTGACCCGAGGCCGGCCTACCAAAAAGGAAGGGACAGTGTTCCCTAGGGGGGAGAACAAGCTCAATCCATCGACCAGTAGCATCTTAATATTGTATAATAGACCTGGGCTACTACTGCAATACAGTTTCAAAAATGTCACATAACGGATTTGCATTGTTTGTTTTTTCTCTCTTCTTTTGGCAAAGTCTCTTTCTGGCTTACACAGCTGCACCAAGATGTAACATTATGTTGTGTTTCCGTGTGGGTCTGATGACTGGTCACATCAAACTCAGGTACAATTGTCCGATGAGCAACACTAGTCTGTGCAAACACCTGTACTGCAGACTATCAGTAAACACCTGTACTGCAGACTACCAGTATACACCTGTACTGCAGACTATCAGTGTGCACCTGTACTGCAGACTGATTCTCCAACTCAGACTGGTGTACCACTGGGAGACTGTTTCTGAGCAGCCATGATTTCCCTCCATCTTTGCGTCCGTTCATCTGTCTGTCTGTGTGTCAGACTTGCAGCCTAAATGTTATTTAGCCATAACACTCTTCACTTCACCACATCTCCTGTAACACTTGGGGAAGAATGGCTAATAGAGGTCAGCACTTAATTATTGCCTTGAAAAGACACTGTTTCGTTTTTGGTTCATCGCAGACTTCAATCTGATTGACAGCTTGCTGTCTCGGATGCATCAGCTCGACAGATGGGGCAGGTCCTGTTGGTCTGGGGAACAAAAACAATATCAGTTCATTACACTGCAACAAACAAGGCGGCAAAAAAGCTGACACAGCAGCACAAGTACACGTGTTCTACAAGTACTGAACACTTTTACCGTAGCAAGCACAGTAAGTGGAACGATACTGGTATTTTAAGCACAGACTGGCCAATCACCATTTCTCCCCATAATTGTTCTCATTTAATGATTTCTTAACTGATGGAAGAATCCTGTGTGCCTGAGGCCACAGCTGTTCTGATTGGTTCTCCAAAGCTGGGGATATCCGTGAATGCCTCTGGATAACTGTGAATGAGTGTCTTCAGAACACTTTCACACACCTATATCCAGTAGATCTACTTACAAGTTTCACATAATACACAAGTAGTGTAACGCCGATAAACGAAACCTCCATTTTGACTCAATATTTCAGCATTTTATTATGCCATCATCAGAAGTGAATTATGGCATAATGAAATGTTGAAATACTGAGTCAAAATGAAGGTTTTCATTTACAGTTTTCAGAGTTTCACTACTTGTGTACTACATCTATATACTTGTTGGCAGATTCTTTGATTTCTTTTGAATATACTTTTATGCATCTTTACTTTCTTATACTTAACATAAAATCACGAGGATAGGGTCCGATAGCTCAAGGGTTTACTTCAGAAACATTTATTCATTTGACTTATTTTTTTGACTCCAGTTTTACATTGTGCTAAAGAATATTTCACTTAGCCAGTATTATGGTGGAAGGAAATCATAGAATAGGGGAAACCTGTAACCATCTGCAGGTTGCTGGCAGACCTTCCCATAAGCGACCGAAGAGTAAAGCAGCATGAGCTGGACAGGCGGGAGGCTCCTTAGTCATTGGCCCCACTTCAGAAACACAAGTTTATCTGTCTACACAGATCGTGAATCTCCGTCTATATCAATAAGCTCACTCACCTTCAACCACTTGTCCACACACTTGGTGTGGAACTCGTGTGAGCAGGGTAAAACTCTCAACATCTGGCGGCTCTCAAAGTCACACATACAGACCACGCAGGACGTCTGGTCCGTGTCCGAGCGGTGACTCTCTGTGTTAAACCTGTAGTGTGGCAGCTGTTCTATCTCAGGCTTTGTCAGCCCGCGAGGCTTAGCCTCACCCAGACGCTCCGCCAAATTCAACAGCGCCTGAAACAAGAAATTGTCATCATTAGCACAAGATCAAACATAACAGTTTGTAGCAGACATAATTCAACAAAACTTCAGTGTCACATTCTTGCCTCCATTTTCAACAGTCAGGAAAATTAACTTTTGCTTTTCCACAGGAAAGCAGTCTGTACTTTCTGTTTAATCTACTGTATATACACATATGAACATTTCCTGCTTTCCTACAACATTTAGTCTTCTTTTAGCAAAGCTTATTTTATTCTTCACATCCTTTCCTCTTGTAGAAGTTACTGTCCAATAAAAGTTCAACATACATGTACCTCATAGTTTTCAACTTCTGTGGCTTCATCATTGATATCCATCGATATCCCGTAAGGCGGTAGTTGGGGATTTCCCAGCATTGCTCTGTGAATAAACATGTAATGGTATTAACTGACAATGCAAGTGTCAGGGGTAACTGTTTTCTTGCACAGTTCTTCTATTAAAAGTATCATTTTAAAACATGTGAAAGCTTTATTGTGCAAATTGCAATACACGTACTTGACTGAAGATTAGTAAACAAAAAGGAAGCCACACGCATTTGTTCACATGACTTACAGGAACTGTAGAAGGAACCCTGGGTAAGGTGCAGGCGGCCCAGGTACACCTGATCTCAGCCGACTCCGTCCCACACTGCGACGCCCTGAAATCCTTCCGTATGGACCCTGCAATAATCACAAACATGTGTAAACAAATGATCTCAACTGTTAGTTAAACAGCGTAAAGGCATCAATAAAACCATGCAAGGTTTATACCCTCAAATATGTCTACACTTTCTGTGAAATACAGGATGTCTTACATAGATGTCATGCGGGCTGGGATGAACCGACGGCTCCTGTAGCAACACTGGTGGAGAGGGGTTGAGTGGCGCCCCTTGGTGGTGGAGGCCTGGGGGCAGATGAGGAGGGTATGGTGGTCGGTGCTCTGCAATTATCTGAATTTCTTCTTCATGGAGCCTTCGTGGCTGAAATGGCAATAATGACATGCTTACTTCATGAATTCATGTGAATTCAGGTTAATTCATGTGAATTCAGGTTATATCATGTGTTTTCTTTGAATGAGCACTGGGTAAACCTCTCTCAGACAAATCTACGTTACAGCTGATGATCTGGCTTTATAACATTAGAAATAAAATAGAAGATTAATTCTTCCACACAGCCACACAGAATGATAGTCTCAACGAACCTGTGATCAACATAAGATTGTCTTTCAAAAGTCATATCATATGTCACATTATAAATGTATAAATGTATGTCGCCATGTCACATTATAAGTCACATTGACATAAGCCACTATGTCATACCACAAGTCACAGTGTCCAGTTGTAAGTCTCAATGATGCATGCAGCAGGATATAATTCATAAAAGAAGTTATTATTGACATACCTGTGAATGATGGCTGGCAGGGAACTGTGGGGGTGGGGGAAGGTGATGATGAGCGGGATGGTGCTGGTGAGAGGGGAGGGGCGAGGCATGATGAGTATGTTGGTGTGTATGGGGCAGCATTGGGGGCAGGGCATGAGGTATGGGCAGTTGCTGGAGGCTACATGTGGGAATGTGCTGTATACAAGATGTCGGTAGCTGGACGCTACATGAGGGAATTGACCATGTGGGCTGGCTGGTGCACACTGGGATATGAGCAGAGGTGCACGCCGGGATGTGATGCGTTCCGTTGCAAACTGGAATAGCGTATGGGGGCACCGTGACAGCAGCCGACACTGGAACCTGCAACGTAAACAAAAGACCACTATTCATTCTGTTAAAACCAAAATAATGTGAGTTACCAAAAATTTAAAGTTTATCTTATTCATGGATTCATTTTAATTCACAGTTGTGTAATCATACAATCTTGTGAACTTTAGATGGGGCCACTGTTAATACCATCCAATGATAGCTATTCTGCTAAACACAAAAATATTGGGAGTTATTAAAAATCTAAAATTATCTTATCTACATATTCCCTTAAATTCACAATGGTGTAATCTGTTACTTTTAGGAGGGGCTTGAACAAATGAATCCAGAGGCTGAAGTGTGCAGAAAAGTGCAAAGTTTATGACTGTTCAAATGTTAACGATACCCAAGGATTAGGCTGATCTGGGATATCCCTTGATTTCACAAACAGTTTCACTTACCCTGTCCATGTCTAGAAAGACCCCCTGCTGGGAGGGGTGTGGTCTATGTCCTGGGAGACTTTGTAATACTGAGGGATTGGGTTGAAGACGATTGGGTAGGACAGGGGGCTGGAAGGCGCGTCTCTCGGGAGAGTCGCTTGGACGTATCATGCTGTTCCTGTCTCGGGTTCTTCGCCTCGTCACTGGGCTGAAAGATCGCACAAAAAACTCAGAATAAGCCCAAGTATCTCATCGTATTCAACTACATGAACGTATCAACAGCTGACCAATGTACATCTACCATGACCTCTATGCAGCTAAGATGTATTTATACCGGCTGCATTTCTGCACTAAATATATTTTACATAAATCTTTTACATAATCTGAAAAGACAGGATTATAGCTTGATTCCTTTTTGTGCACACTGATTCAAATTTGATTTTCCTGCAATATAAAAATTTATTTGCAGCTCGGCATCTTCCTTTGTTCATCATTAAAACACATAAATCAACCCCAAACCAACATCATTCAAATAGAAAGTGATATTTTGTCTGAATTGTATGTAACACATCCCTGCAACTACTGATGCGGATGGAACTCATAAGCAATACGTACAATTCACAGATCAAATGTTTCATTATGTTAAAGGCAAACAATTTTCTAACACGGCATGATAATTGCCTTTTTAACATCCACTGGTATGTGCTTAACTTACAAAGGGCATGTACATATTTGGAAAATTTCTTTTTCACAATTTTACAATGTCATGTATTTTCAGGCTGTGCTTTAATAACAGATAACCTTCCACCAGCCATAACTGTCAGGGTTCTACTCTGAGATGAAGAGCAGCTGTACAATGGCCCCCAGTATAAAAGCAGGCATAAAGCCAGGGTTGCTGTACAGGTAGAACGGCAGTGCATAGAAAGCTGGGGACAGGATGAGGCCAGGGCAGCAACATCTATAATGGAGCTGGCTCATGATAATGCAGTCAGGATTCGATCCTGTACCAAGCCAAACTGTCTGATCTGGTAGCAGCAGGCCTTGTGCTACATGCAAATCATAGGGTTACCACTGAATACAAAGGCAGGCTAATACCGATAGCTGGAGGATTCGATCCTATACCAGGCCTGAGCTGATAGCAGGCTGTCCTTTATGCTACATAAAGACCACAGGGCAGCCAGTGAATACACATGCAGAAAGCTAGAGGATTCGATCCGGAGCCAGGCCTAAACTAGCAGTAGGTCGTCCCTCATGCTTCAGCAGGCCAGGCCGGGTCGACAGCAGGCAAACGCTGGCTATTGATTGGACTAGAGCTCCCCTGGGACTAAGAATGAACTCGGCAGTTCTCGCTCAAGTCAGATGAAATGAGGCCAGATAATTACAAGGTGGGGGGAATGCTGGAAAACTGGGCAATGGAGGAGAGGTTCATCAGGATGAAATTTGCCAAGAGACAAACACATTAGGCTGTGTTTCCCAGTTCAGACTGGCAAACTTAAACTATAGCAGGTCATGGTGCCAGCTGGGTACTTCCTGTATGGAACCCTCCTACAGGACTACATGTACATAAAACTACGGCATGTTTCAACATTCACCCCGGGGCACATGTGTGTGTGTATATATATATATATATATATATATATATATATATATATATATATATATATATATATGCATATACTACACATTCAGAGGGCACAGTAAAGTTGTGCCTGGTGGGAACACTGTACTGTACACATACTTTATTGTAATGTGAGTGTAAAATATCCATGAAATATACATTCCTGTATTTCAAAATACACATCATTCCACTGCTCCTTAGATTTGAATATGGTAAAGACCTAAATTTTTCTCCAAGACTAAGTTTCACATTCCGGTGGCTTCTCACAGTTCTACTAATGGAAGAAAGATGTTTTAAGGTTTGTTGATAAGGCAGAAAGATATACCACAGGGGAAAATATCACTTTCAGCAATAAAAAAGTAATTTTATGATATTTACTCGCAAAGAGTAAAAGATTAGATCATTTACCTGCTAATGCTTGCAAAATCTGTCTTTTTTGCTCGTGCGAATGTGAATCTGCTTTTACCTCACGTGTGTATCACATGAACAAGGTGTATAAATCTCTAATTTAACAAATTTATTGTTATGGAAACAAGCAAGATCAAACAATTGGGCCACTTTCATTAAACTGAGTAAATCAATTTTTTTGTAAAAAAATATTTTTCAAGAAATATGACTTTTGTGAAAGTGGTCCATTTACCTTAACTTATGCCATACATGATAACATACATGTATAGCTCAATCACTGTACCCGAGGCCATATAAAGAGGAACTGTATATACATGTACACACCGTATGTATGGACATGAACCTTGCTCATTACAAACCCTATGCCAACTTACACTATAGCCTTCCTGTCCACTTATTATGGCACTCACATGGTCGTCACGAGAATCCTGACTTCCTCTCTGTACATGTGCTACACACAGAACAACTATGGAAACACCATTTCCACTGACAACATCCTGCATGAGATAAGCCTCCACACAGTTCAGTGTACATGTGCCTCCCGCATGATTACAGGTCATTGGTATACTTCATGTAAGATGCACAAGTAAATTACATTATATTTATTATAAGTTATTTTTCACGTACAAACTAACAATTCCCCAGAGCTGCCATGCCCTTGTACGTGTATCTCATGTAAATTCATCTCTAACCTCAGATGCGGATTTCTTATACTGCTGCCCATGAGTATGATATAGACACAGCTGCTGCAGAAAATATTCTGGTTACCCGAGCCAGCACAGCCTATACTCAACAAAATCCCTGTGCCCCCTCCCCCTGCCCTCCTTCCACACTGACACTGAACAAGAGTGGGGACAGCCTTCACACCCTACCCATATATGTTTACACATACATGTAGATGAAGTAGGCCTGAGATTACATGTAAGTGTACCTTAGTCCAGAGGCAGGCAATATTCCAACTGCTGCTGTGTAATATCATCAGGTAAATTGCGCACCAGAGCTGACCTTTTCCATTGCGACCATTCCCAGCAGGCTGTGCCAATCTAACCCCACAGCACCAGTGGCTGTAGCACATGCACACAGCGGCGCACCACTGCTCGGGCTCGCTCGCCGAACTTGAGTCAAAATCAATAGGCTATCTGCAGGAGGGATCGCGTGGCCAGCTCCGATCTCCCGCCTTCTGCGCGCTCACAGGTATGCTTCAGTTTTCCCCCTCCCTATTCTCAATTATTCATGGAAGGAGTTCCTTCCCCTGATGATCAACAGATCCCGGCTAAATACACACAATTAAGATACTTGTAAGGTTCCCTTCAGAGCTACATAAACTGTCAAAAGCCAAACTCTGGGTTGACCAGCTGGTACACACACGGAGAACTGATTGGAATTCTGGAGGCAACAACCACCACCACACACAAGGCTTGGACTCCATATGTACAGATAAATGGTATAGACACTAAAGTCCATACTGATATGGACAAGCCAGATTCGGCCCTGCTTTAGCATTTGTTCAGGTCGAACTTGTCAGCCACCATATCTGTACCTACCAGTTTTAGGGAAATTTTCCCTGCAGTAATTCTGTTAAGACCTTCAGCTGTGTCCATCTTAGAACTGCAACCGTCTATTTTATCCTTAACCAAGCCAGCAAATGTCACGCTTACAAGAACAATCAATAACAGCTGAATCAAATTTACTGGAAATTTACAAACTGAACAAACCCTTTGGACCAGTAAAATAAGGAGGAAAATCAAATTTCATTCTGACCTCAAGGACACTGTGTATATGCAAAACAAATAAATAAAGATATAAACAAAACCAAAAAAATAATAAAATCACAAAAAACAAAACAAAAACAGAATGCTTATCTCACATGCATGGCATTTAGAAGAACATATCAGGCCCTTTTACAGGCACCAAATACCATCTGTCAACTAACCAATGAGTCCTTGTGGTCTCATGGACATGAAAACACATGTACATGAAAAACTGACCAACACTATAGGCCATATATTATCTTGTACAAGGCTTTTCCAAAACTGCCGCGTTGCATGTACAGAATGCCGACAGGTGAGAAGGTGACAGTTTACTTTGCCTTACCTTCTGCGAGCTCTGGGGGTGTGGCAGCGCTGTTCTGCCGAGACCCTGCGTCCCGAGGACAGACGACGGCGACTAGGCCTGGCACCGTCCCCTGATGATTCCCACGGTCTACTTGGAGGCGGGCTGGGAGAGTTTGCAGTTAAGTCTATCACATTGTTTGACGTTTTCCTACGTTTTCGGCTCGGACTTTCACTCTACAAAAGCAAGGAAAGAAGATTGAGCATCCTAGATGAAAAATGAGCTTTACAGAAATACTGGTATGGGGTAAATTTAGCACATAATATAGCGCTAAGTTGAATAAGTCAACTGTTGAAAGACTTCTAGCCCCTGCATTAAAACTGTTACCATTGCATTCAGTTTGGCCTAATCGCCACTGTACAAGATCACTGAACTTGTGCGGATTACACAGAATTCTAGAAGCATCATAAGTCTACAACAACTAACATATCCTCTCGAGATCAAAGATTAAAGAAACACACACATACATACATATGTCTGTATATACATATTTATAGCGTTATCTTTACTGAACCACGTCAACAATTCACATCTACAGGCCATTCTTGTTTGTTCTTTCAATTTAAAATCAAGGTTGCTATGGCGATATGTAATAATGAGTGTATATAAGGCATACATAACTGTGGCTATACTCCTGGCTAATGAATGTATCATGAGCCCCAGAGGAGTATTTCACGAAGTGTACTTGGCAATAACCATGACGATACATTCTCTTAATATGCACAGCCAGCAATGGTGTAAAGGTAGCCTTGAACTCTTTGGCTTGTTTTGATACATTTGAACAAATCGAAATATGCGCAGAACTTGAGTTTTAATGTATATATGCACACAGAGAAATATCCAGGATCCACAGTATTATTTATTCAGATTAGTGCTTTTATTTATAAATAACCGATGTAAATGGGCTTGTTTATGTAGCTTGACAATGAACTAAAATTCTTTTTTCTCTACCTTTAACTTAAAGTTTGGGGTGTTGTATTCCAGCCAAGATCCATCTAACTGAGTTAACATGCCTGTTAGCACAACACTCTTTATGCCAGTCCATACGTTACAGATGTTCTTGTATGTATCAGGTCATATAGCATAACACATGTAGAGCAGATCGGCTGGTAAGTAGCTTACAAAAAACATCATCTGATCATAATGTGAAGATCATCTGATAGTTGTACGGTAAATCTCTGCTAATAAGAGGAAGGTCCTTGCTAGTTTTTGACGCTGCATAAACTTGTAATATCATGGGGACTGAACATGACACAATAGGTGTATTTTCTCCTCTGATCTTCACTGATCAGATCACACAAGTTTTTATCAGCTCTCTCACTAATGGTCACTTATTTACTGTCCACTCTACTATTTTTTTCTTCTGTACCTATCAATATTTATACATATTCAAGTATGTTCAGAGCTGATAGCTATATCTTGCCAAGCCCATGAAACCACATAAAAAACTATGTACATTATACTGGGAGATCCCTGTTCATGTCTCCCTGAGGCATGGTTACTGAATTTATCAAGGCTGTGGAGTTTTATCAAGTCTCATCCCTGGGCAGTATATAGACTAGTTGACAGGTAAATGAGCCTGTGTTGGACCTATATAAATGTGAGAGTGTCTGCCTGTGTGATGACAGCGTCCCTATACCATAACAGCTACATGTACATGTATAGGCATTGCTGTAGGCAGGGCGAGCTGTGGCCGTATTTACACCTTTCCCAATACACTCTCTCGCAATCAATACCTTACAGCTAGAGGTGTTTGCTTTTTCTCCCCAGGTTTTTCTGCTGTATGACTGGTGTACCTGACTGGCTTCGTTCTGCCAAGTTTCTCAGGAAGCCAGAACAAAAGAGATTGCTACGGGCAATGGTTTTCTTTCTGTCCCCTTCATGTGCATTCTAACCCATCCCTTAATGATCTCCCAGCTATGTGTATGTGGGGCTCTGTGCATAGCCACATTTGATGTACATGTACAGGAGACATAACTTTTAAAGGTCCATACATGTACAAATTATACAGGTGCATGTGTATACAGCTAGAGTGTACATATACCTATCTGAGTTTTCACTTAAAAATTGGAGAAGGAGGTCAGAGCTCAAAACTAGCAGCTGAAGTAATTAAGTAATTAAGTCCCAATAACTACTGATTTAAATAGTAAGAATATTCAAAGTAGGCGGCTAAGGGCACGGCAGTAGACAGCTATCTGCAGCCTGCTACAGGGACGGCAGTACAGCCGTCTGCTACAGAGACAGCAGTAGACAGCCGTCTGCGGTCTGCTACGGGGACAGCAGTAGACAGCCGTCTGCGGCTGCTACGGGGACAGCAATAGGACAGCTGTCTGCTGCCTGCTACAGGGACGACAGTAGACTGCCATCTGCCGCCTGCTACGGGGACAGCAGCAGACAGCCATATGCAGCCTGCTACAGGGACGGCAGTAGACAGCTGTCTACAGCCTGCTACAGGGACGCAGTAGACAGCTGTCTACAGCCTGCTAACGGGGGACGGCAGTAGACAGCTGTCTGCAGCTTGCTACAGGGACGACAGTAGACTGCCGTCTGCCGCCTGCTACGGGGACAGCAGTAGACAGCTGTCTGCAGCCTGCTACGGGGACAGCAGTAGACAGCTGTCTGCAGCCTGCTACGGGGGACAGCAGTAGACAGCTGTCTGCAGCTTGCTACAGGGACGGCAGTAGACAGCCATCTGCAGCTTGCTACGGGGACGGCAGTAGACAGCCATCTGCAGCCTGCTACGGGGACAGCAGTAGACAGCTCTGCAGCTTGCTACGGGGACAGCAGTAGACAGCTGTCTGCAGCTTGCTACGGGGACGGCAGTAGACTGCCATCTGCAGCCTGCTACGGGGACAGCAGTACACAGCTGTCTGCAGCTTGCTACGGGGACGGCAGTAGACAGCAGAGAGATACAGTATACATACGTCTCACTGAAGCCATAATGTTCTCCACATTTCAGGGCAATTGTCTGAACTAGGATTTACACATAATTTCTACTTCACATATTGTAAATGCCTTTTCATTTGCGTGGTCCTAACATTCGCAGACTTCGCTTCAAACACACTGCTGCGAATATAAAACCCATGTAAGTACTTTATTAAAGTAGCATGCGTTACAGTTATAAATTCATTACCAAGCACTACAGTTCTAATACTTTTTCAAACACATTAATTACAAATACCTGATTAGAACGTATTCCGGCCTTCACAAATTCAGCTTAGTTGACCGTCAGAATCTTGCTTTGTTTTAAGGAGGCTTAGGCTCCGTCTAAGTATCGCCACACTGCGACGTTGTTGTTGTTTATTGCCACAGTCAGAGACATACAAATCGATATTTGTACTGGGCGTGTGTACGTGATATGATATACATACGATGAGGGACGCACCCGATACATCCCGCAGGGTTTCCGCACTTCAAACTTCATTTTCATAATGATGATTTCTGAGAAATTTACTCAAATCTGTCAAAGTTCACTCAAAGTTTCAGTCAGTGGGATTTATTTACATCACATTTAATCCTTCGTTGTCTCCCGGAGTTAGTGGCACAGCAGGTAAGGGTTTTGTCTTATAAAGATTAACAGTTTTCAAAAGATTAAAAGCTTAGGAGGATTAACTTCCTTTGTCTGATCAAGTTTCTGTATTGTATAGAATTTGTGTCACATCTCACAGGTAGACAAGTTTAAATGATAACACTGTTACTTGAATGCTTGAGTTGTTTTATTACTTGATGTTTCTGCGTTGAAGTTTGATTTTCATTTATCTGTTATCCAAAAATTCTGCTAAGATCTGCGAAAGTTGATTCCCACGAATGTGTTTTTCTTACCTAATCCACAAAAGTTTTTACCCGCAAATAAAAAGACATTTACAGTATTACATAGAAGTTTCCTTAAAGTGATCACTTAACTGCACATGTAAAATGGTTGGGGCTTTGACAACATTTGTACCAGTGTTATACCCAAACCACAGAGCGAGGCCATTGGACATCAGTTTTTATTTGTGATTCAGTATGTGGAGTAATGACTGCTATTATGTAATCAGTAATTATCAGGTTTTGAGAAGCAGTTAAATGTCTAACGTTAAACGGGCATTACAATAAAGTTCTACACAAATCACAGCTGACAGGGGAATTTACATCAGGAAATGTCAAACCCATCATTTCCCAAGGACTCAAATTATAGCTGTTATTACTGGGTGCATTGCTCTTACACTTCACTTGTGCAGTTAACATGACATACACGATTGCATGAGCAGGTGCTCTTTCTCGAAAAAACACCACAATAAAAGAGACAAACTTTAGAGCCCTGAGTCAATGCCTCCTCTTTTCTGTTCACAGTTGTCTATAGATACATGTAGGTTAGGAAATGTTAGGCCACAGTGTTAACATCCCTGTAGACAGCCACATCTACATGTAACTAGCCAAGGAAGAGAAGCAGTCTATCAACCACATACTCATACACACAGATACATACAGTTACATACATGTACTGCACAGCTACATACATGTTTGTACATTTACATACAAGTACTGCACAGTTACATACATGTCCGTACAGTAACACATACAGTTACATACATGTACTGTGCAGTTACATACATATCTGTACAGTAATACAGTTACACACACTACTGTACACTTACATGTACTGTACACTTACATACACGTACTGTACAGTTACATGTACACAGGAGTGCAAACATCTCCATACCATTACATACATGTGGCATGTATTACATTACTCAAGCATACTGGGATCACTGTTTTGCATTAATTACTGAAGGGAGTTCACCCAGAATGCAGTTTACTTTTTCATAGAAACAAACTCAATGACATTTCTGGTCCAGTCCCAGTTAGGTGCACGGCCATGTTGGAAACATGAAAGAAACTTTTATACTTATCCTGCAGTATAACAAAGCCTGCCACACACCTATTCAATTCCATTTTGATCTTTAAGATAAAATTACTGCAGGGGGTTATACCCTTCAGCTGAGCAGGAAAATTGTGCTGGATAAATACAAGTATTAATCTGACTGGCCTAAAAAGGGACAAAGGGAGTTTTGAGCTGTAAACTGGGTCAGACAGGCAGCCAGTTGTGAGCAGGCGCCTCAGTTTTTCACAATGTCAGCCTTGGAAAGCTTGAAGGGCCACATATCAGCAGAGGCCTGGGGTAAACTGAAGGGCAACCAGCACCACATACATGTATCAGCCTGCCTCCGCTAGCTATCATAATACAAACCCTTCACAAACCTGGGCAATTGTCCACACACAAGCACACACACCTCAGGCTTTCTGTTTCCCATACAAAGTTTTGAAGTCTCCAGGCATTTTTCTCAACCATTAAGACATGGACCAACCTTGAATCACACCTAGACCCAACTCAGAGACAGCTGCCGAACAGCACTATAAGCTACACTTACACATTTTGTCTTCCTCAGGATACCCATGAATCTTCACAGATAACAAAATGGACCAGGCCTGTATTTCATGAGAACTGGTTCTTGGACTCTACAAAGCCCTCCAGTTACAACAATATATGATCAGAACTGGATTCTGACTGCTGTTATTTCATTAATCTATTTACCAGTGTGGTACCATGTACCTGATATCATCTGGCAGAGGAATCATCAAGTTCATGGGTGTAACTTACACATTGTTGTAACTGATATCTATTAAACACTCTGGAAAGAAAATCAAGTGGATCCCTAAACCCTACATGCAATAAAAACTACATATAAACTTGCTGTGCACGATTTTTTCAAGATGGTGGTATACATGTATGTGTATACATGTATAGAAGCCACGCTGTAGATCTAGTTGTGGTGATATCCAGGCTCCACAGTGTTCACTCTGGACATGTACTGTAACATACACACACCTACACCTACATGTATATCAGGATTTGACTCCAAATTTAATACGTGGCCAGACTGCAGTCATGTGGGTCAGAACGTAGACAGGTTCCGGCAGGCTAAGCTACATAGCACATGGTGTGCGTCCTGCGCGCACATACAGTACAGCAACATCTTGGCAACATTCGCCAACTTTATCAGGCCAACATAACTCTGTGTTGCCTATCACACAAGTTGTCCTTAGTAACTACCAGACTGATAATGAAAAGAGGAAACAGAACTGAAGTTCCAAGGCCATACAAAAAGTTTACAGTACTACTTCTAATGTTTTAAACACAAATAAACTTTTGTTCTTGACTACATATTTCTATAAATAGACAGTAAAAAAGACAAATATGCTGCCCACAGATTTTGTAACATTCAATCATGCATGATAAGTGACATGGTTACCAGAAACTAAATCTCATCCATGCGTTTTCGTGTTCATTACACATGTACTGTAGATACATGTACACGCCCATTAATAAATCAAAGACACAAGATAAAGTTTTACAAGAAAGGGAGAGGTAAAACTGTTTAGTTATAATGGTCATATCTTGGGTTTATTTTAGAACCATTAATTTTTGTTGTCAACAACATGTACTTCATTTTAAGAAAAAACCCTCTCATGTTCTATGGTTTCCTACATAAAAACTCATTTAGCTAGGGTGATGAAGCTCAGATAAGGGGAGCTAAGCTGAATGCACCCTTCCTGCTTGCACAAGGCGACCCACTGAGCCTTCCCTTTGCAACATCTTCTCGAATATCTGGGAAGGTTTACAGTTCTAAAGAAATCCTGTTAGTGAGGTATTTCAGTTCAAACTGTGCCTGTAGTGTGTGGTGCCAGGGTGTCTGGGTCTTTTTTTCTCCACCTTCAGTTCAGTGTCATCAGACTAGGACAGACTTCACACAGCCAAGCCAGGCTCATTATTCAATTCAAGGGGACAGCCAAATTGAACACAGCCTGAGAGCTCTGCTTGCAAGTCCAGGGGTTTCCTAGGCGACTGCCATCAAATATGAGCTTAACTGAAAGCTGCTAAGGGAGGGAGAGAGAGGGAGAGATAGACTAGCTCCAGAGAGTGGTGGCCAGTAGGGGAGGGGTGTGTGTGTGAGTGAGGAAAGTGAGAGAGAAAGAGAGAGAGCTGACATGGGTAGGGAGAGAGGGAGGGGGAGCCACCAGCCCGGATAACACATGCTGACTATTGATTCAGTCTCTATGGACAGCCCTTTGTGTCAGCTCTAGTCAAGTGGAACTGGGAGTCGTTGCTAGGCCTGAGTCCACTTCCCCCCTGACAGGCCCGTATTATCTCCCTGCCCGCTGCCCCGCTAATGACAGCCTCCTCCCCTCCCGCACCAGCATACTGTAACATGTGGGTCTGCAGATATAGGCATGCGCACACATGCCCCCAGAACATCAGCGCTGCCTGCATTTGCATAGTCAGTGTCAGGCACAAGGCCAACTTACACATGAAAACGTAGTGCTCCTAATAATCGGCAACACTAGATAGTACTGTACCTATGCAGCTATCATAAATGTACTTGGTGATATCCATCAAGGACAGATCCCGAAAGGCCTGTATAGAAACTTACCAAGCACGTGTTTGAGTGTGTGGACAGCATTAACTTGAAGCTATCAGGAATTAAGGCATTAGGTGAAACTGTTTTTAATCTTTGCCACAGTTTACACCGCAAAACACAGCTATAAAAAATACCCTTGGAAAAACATCATTTTCCTCCATTGGAACTGTCCAACACAAAACAACCTATACATGAAAGTTAATTTGCAGAGGAGCAGCAGCTCTGAATCTGACTACGCAGTTTTGCCTGGTTTCTCCAGTACACATGGCAGTGGTTGTGCTGGACAAAAGCAATCAACTGGCCGGGAAACAGCCTGGCTGCATTGACATTAGAGAATCAGGAAAGCCAGCACAACACCCACATGTTAGCCATGTCAATCCACATAGAGGAACTTTTCCTGAGACAGCAGGAGAGG
Source organism: Liolophura sinensis (assembly GCF_032854445.1). Lineage (NCBI taxonomy): Eukaryota > Metazoa > Mollusca > Polyplacophora > Chitonida > Chitonidae > Liolophura > Liolophura sinensis. The sequence goes on from NC_088300.1 coordinate 74,012,561, forward strand.
TTTGGAGCAAAACTAACAGACATCTGAAACATGGCCACATACTAGCTAACACGTTTATAATGTGTGTACACATCTGTAACTCCCTGGGAAGTTATCCGGTCATTATGCTGCCAAGATTGTATAACTGCAACAATACCATACAACGTACATGGTTTCAGCTATGGTTCATGCACATGAAGATTGTAAACACACACTTTAAACTGCATTGACAGAAAATTGGAACAGCTTTATGCTGAAACAGCACTTGTAAAGTCAATTTCATTTGACAACACCTGTACTCTAATTTTGTTATCAGTTTTACATGTAGAACGGAGGATCTAGAGAACTATCTATACACAATCTGAGTGTAACATGCTTTCTTTGGTTTCAGTGAAATATACGAAAACTGTCATAATCAGGGAATTACTAGACCAAAATGTTACCTTAATGTCACTTCATTATTTAATTTTTGTTGCTTTTCTTACAGAAAATTTTATAAAAGATTTACGTGACTGCAGAGAAGCAGGTCCTTATCCAAGAAAATGGTTCTCCAGTTTTTCTTCTCCATTTATTTTAAGCAGAATGGGCTCAAACACACCCTAATTCTTCAACCTTTTCAACCTCTACTGCAACTAATATTTTGAAACATTCTGAGAGAACCATGGGATGTAGATAATCTGCAGTTTTAGGAGGATTGCATCTTTAGTGACACAAACAAATCATTTGGTGTCTCATTTCAAAATAATTGTATGCATAAATTCCACTGAAAAAAGTGCTTTCGATGTCAAAAAAGTTGTGGACTTACAGTATATTATAGTATATATTACACTTACTTTAGATAAATAATCAGAGTGAAAACACCTCTCTTAAAGATGCCATGATTGCCAAGTGTTGTCACTGTTACAAACTCTTTCCCAATGCAACCTAAACGGCATTACGAGTATGACCATAGGTAATAATCAAATAAATCCAAGCCATTAAAAATGAAATGCATGTGAGCCAATGCAGATGCTTCAGTCTCCTTGCCGGCAGGTGGGAAAAAATGGATAGGGGATAGTTATCAGACTATGGAGATAAACATACTTAACACAGGTGCGTGCATCTACATGTGCTGGATTTGATAAACATCTGAAGAAGCCAGCATTACTTTTTTAAACACTAGCACAGATTTGTCACAAGAGAGGGCATGAATAATTTATGCCAATGAACAGAAAACCATGTAAAACAAATATGAAGCAAAGTTTTACTTACTTTCAGATCAGATATGAAGCAAAGTTTGACTTACATTCAGATCAGATATGAAGCAAAGTTTTACTTACTTTCAGATCAGATATGAAGCAAGGTTTGACTTACTTTCAGATCAGATATGAACAAATATGAAGCAAAGTTTGACTTACTTTCAGATCAGATATGAACAAATATGAAGCAAAGTTTGACTTACATTCAGATCAGATATGAAGCAAATATGAAGCAAAGTTTGACTTACTTTCCTGCCAGATTCATCAGCTAGTATTCCTGAGTACAGCTGAGGAGAATGTTGCATTTGTTGATTGTAACTATTATGTAGATCTGAAAAGATGGGAAGAAAACAGGCTGTCATTGATTATACTTTACAAGAAATGAACAAAAAAGATGAAATCATGACTCTTTCACGAGGCCAGCGTGCTGAGTGCACATTGAATGATTTATACCCACTATGACTTAATTTTAGCTTGAGCAAAAAGCTGTGAAAACCAGCGTGTGGTGTGGCTAACACAGAAATATTCTCCTCTAATAATAAACGAGTGTTCTTGTACATCAGCTTCTACCTAAAACCAAAGTACTGTCAGCTTTATTTTTAGCCAACAAGAGTGTGTTTGTCTCCCACTGTGCACACCATATTGCCTACATGGTACATGTCCAGTCCATTTTGGTCAGACCAGGATATTGAGTGACCCCAAATACATCACCTGATTGCGAGCATGCCCGAGCTAACTGAACCTTTCTCACAGTGGATGTGCAGCTAACCTTAGGCTAGCTCCCCATCAGCACTATAATTAACACTGTTTATCAACTGTCCATGGAGCTAATATGTACAACATGAACAGGTTTGTTTACTACACTACGCAGTTGTTGTTGACCAACTCCCATACAGATGTGTGCATATTAAAACATCTGATATATTTACACATATCTGAACTCTTCAACTCTTCTAATACATTTTAAAAACCAAACCAATTTACAACTGAACAGAAATTTAAAACTGGACAAATCTAGAAATGTCTGCTGAACCAATGCCATGTCTGCCACTGATAATCCTCTCCACGGGACAAACCGCATTGATATTCAAATCTACTCATAGACAACATGTTGGAAACAGTTTTCAACTGAAGAATCAATCAAGAGAAAATAGAGAGGCTCTTGCAACGTTTTTTTGAAAGCAGGCTCCAGCTGTGGTGACCGACTTGAAGTTACTATAGCCTTTGACATAACTAAACAGTCATCACATTATACATGTACATGTAAATATATACATGTACATGAGCAGAAGGCTGGTTTGATCTCACTGACCAGCATACAGTCCTAACCAAGACTAAGAACAAAATAGTGTGCAATAGGCACCCTACCAAGCAGACTACTAGGAAGTCTGGCCAACCCTTACAAGCCTGATTTCAGACCTAAGGCGGATAGTGTTGGTATATCAATAAACTATACATTCACAAACAGCATAGGTTTAGAGCCCATGCAAAGGTACATGTATATATGAAGTGTAGGAGGCCGGTGTAATGTACATACATGTATACATAGAACTGGCCCCTAATCCCACTCATTGTCGGGTATGTGGGTTTAACAAACAGCAAAAATGACTACTTCTTCAGCATGATCTGGATACAGTACAGTAGAATATCAGATTTTATCCCTGCAAGGTAAACTTACCCAAACCTCGGGGATAAGACTCAGCTCTGCCAGGGTCAGAGTTGACGGGCTGGGGAGAGTAGCTTGCCAAAGCCGGGCCACCACAGTTTGAATGTAAGTCAGTACACAAGATATCCAAAGGAGGGGTGAACACAGCCATCACTAACCATGTCCAAACTGGCACAAGTGTTGAGGACTGGTGGGTGACTTTACAGTGGCTGTACTGTTGTGAGAGGGGAACCACTGGTGGGCCCAGCAGTAGGGGCACACCTAACAAGCAGGCTTAGTGCTGGCTGAGCTGAGCTATCAGCCACTCACAAGTCCTCTAGGCACACTGGCTGACTTGCAATGTAGTTCATGGTGAATACAGGCCAGCCAGGCAGTCGGCACACCTGATACCAGCTAGTATATTAGCTGAAGTGGTGTACAGTGTGAGGAGTGTGTGTGTGAGTGCAACTCTCCGCCCTGCTGATATCCACTCAGGCAGACACCCAATTCCCCAACACCACCCTGCATTTACTTTTATAATTCAATTGGAAAAACTGCCACAGCTTGGGTTACTTTAAACATGAGCTTGAGCCATCCAGTCCCAGGCATGTAGGGAAGCAGATGAAAACATTATTTGTCCACTTGAAGCAGTTTTCAGCACTAAATGACACAACTTGCCTACTCGCAGATCAAGATGGGTCACATGTTTCGAATGTGTGTGTATTTTCATACACCTGCATGTAAATAACTGCTTCACACAAAGATACCTCATCAAGCAATATACATTTACATGTTCAGGCTTACATGTAGGCGTACCTTCAAATTAATACAGTAGCTTACATGAGCACAATTACTGGAAAGGGCACTTGTGCCTACATGTTACAGGTTATAACATGCATAGGGGGCATTTAGGTGGGTACATGTACAACACAGTTACGGACTCAATCCAAACAATTACTCTAATTCCTCAACCTTTTTTCACCTGACAGAGCAACTTTCGGTGCAGTTTAAGCACATTTATAATTACCTTTTGGAGACAAAACTACATTGGTTGGATTGGCCAATTTCAGGACATCACAAAAAAGTATATCTTCTTAGTCCATACAGAATAAAGCCTAAAGAATATGCTTGAATAAACAACTTGCTAATAGGAGAAAAGGTTGAAGAATTAGAGTAAAATGCTGGTGGAAATTTGTAGCAAGTCGAGCGTGCTGACTGTACTGTGAGGTTAAATGCCTAGCCTATCAACTACTGTACTCAGAAAAGTACACCATGGTACTGTAGAATCTGCTAACAAGAGCTCTACTATGCTGTGATGGTACACATACACGGACATCTGAGGCAGCCTCAAACTTCTCAGGTTATCAGCGTGATTTTTGACAGCGTCCCTCAGCAGTGTTCAGCTGTACAGGTATAACTAAGAGGTATACAGGAATGAGTGAGTGTGCCCATGGCTATCTGGGTCATCCCTCAGGTGCCTAGCAAATGTCCTCCACACACAAATAATTTAGGTCACATCATTGGTGATGTTTTCTTTTCAACTTTAAGCATCCAAAACTGTATACCTATATATACACGTACATACATGCAGGTGCTCATGAGGACGAGTATGTCATAAATCAGTTTGATGAGGCTGATTATCCTTCCAGCTATTATTATCATCAGATCTGATCCCGGCCGATTCATAATCTGCATATTCATACATGTACATTCCCTTTATGTGACAGAGATGATCAGGGGCTGATGTAGGCTCTTAACCACAAGACTTTGGGGGAAAAAAGGTTGAGGTAGAGTTCAGGGAAGCCGAGCTAAACTGGGACCACCACACACATTTGTTCTAGTGACCTGTATCCACAAAACTCTCCACAAAACACGTCAAGACATCGGCCATGTTTGAGGAACTAAATGGAGATGGGGAAAAAAAACATCAACACAGCTTTATATGACAAATGGGCACAACATCATTGGTCATCCAGTAAACTCCTAAAATATCTGAACGATTTATTTTTTCTGTAAGCACCCGAGTATTCAGTTCATCTCCTACACAACAACAAAAATCAGGGCAAAACAGTCCCATGTAAGTTAAGGTAACAATGTCCATTCGTAAAGCCTACACCTGTACAGGATTATACAATGCACATCTATTTTTAAATCTAAAGTGACTCCCTTGTCATAAAAATACAACACTGGATATTTACACCCTACTGTGACACCTACAATAGTGACATTACTGCTATGGATACACAGTCAAGAGTATAAACTGAACATGCTGAAATATTGACAATAAATATGAATTCAATCTGTACATCTATACTTGAGCACTGGTTGAGGGAAAACACATTGCAGACTGTGTCTGAAATACACACAAAATGCTGCTCCCTCGCAGCTAAACTGGGACAAATCAAGCATGTCATCTATACAGACTTTTTTCAAAGTTACATGTACATGTATATGTACATAAATTAAATCTGGCACACATGTATACTCAGCCACAGTCATGTTTGGTAAGCCTATTAGCAAAGGGTTATCTCCCCTTGGTTTGGGCCTCGATCACAATGCTTTACACTTATCGCCAGTAGAGGCTGATTAGTACATGTACATGAATGTGCTATATAAGGAAAACAGAGCACTAGACAAAGGGGAAATAAAAGCCCTTTCTGATCTAACATGTACAACACAAAATACAATTTTTAAAATCTTACCCAACAGTCCCAGCAGAAATCAAATCAAGCTTTTAATTATTTTGGCTGAGGTCAGTCTGATAACCATTGTGCTATAAGTGTTCATTTCTGACGTAACATATTGCTTATTTTATGAAAGCACTGTTGTAATGAACTGAGTAAGGAATGTTGCACGTTCACTACTGACAGCCATAAGGACATGTGTTCTTGTCTCCATTAGTTGTGACTAACACAACTCTCTACATCTATAAAAAACACCCGGGTACCCCATTTCCTGTTACCACATGAAAAGGAAACTTCAAACACCACTTACAGTATGGATCCTTATTAGTTGATTTTTGAGATGAAACTCTTGCTTGACCAGCTTAAGAGTTGCTAACCAGCATACAGTACACTAAGTCGTCACACTAAGAACCTAATGCTGTATTCATCAGGTAAACAAGCCTGCAGATCAAGGAACTACAACGCATCTTTATCTACCAGAAAAACACAAAATCTGGCTTACATGGCCACAGCACAGGAAGAAAATCTCCACAAATTTCAAATAGGCTTTGCGCAGTCTATAGATGAGAGGGTTCAAAGTCGCAGAGTGAAGCAAACATATATACATGTACAGCTTACAACAGCCAAAGGAAGTGAGGTGGGAAAAAAACTTGACTGAGGAACAGCATAGTAGTGTACAAACACATAATCTCCATTTATACTAGGGACCATGAAAGATGGCTTTATTACACATGTTCCTACCTGCTGCGGACATAAGTACTACACTCATTTTTTCCTCAACTTCTCTTTAATAACAGCTGTAGAAAGCTGCCTGTCTGCAGCCAGGTAAGGAGCAGAACATGAAATGGAGTGGCTTGTACTAGTTAATCTCCTGATGACGCTAGATGTAGCTCCGTGTTCGTTATTAGTACAGACGGGACAGATAATCACATCACTGAACGAAGACTTCGCTGTCTTCCCAAGAGATCAAATGGTCTTAAACCTCTAGTACATCACATGACAGCTTAGTGCTGTATATTGACTAGGCCCTGACTTGTAAGATTGGCGTCATCAAACTCCTAGCCAGCGCCACACATTACATTACATGTGACTTGGATCAGGTCTCCATGATTTTTCACCGTAACCTTAGCAATCATTTACATAAATAGAAACTACAAATCAAACATCAACAAGAATGATCAACCAGCCCTTGTGAGAGTGTGTTTTTTTTTTGGGGGCGGGGGGAGGGGGGGCTCCCCCCCATCTTAAAACTGACTACGCAATATTTGTAACTGCCAGTGTAATTTATGTGCTGTTCTACGTCAAACAGTCAATTGCAGGCCCCAAGGATGATTTTCAAATAATACATGTTATTACACGTGAATTTGGACGCCAATTTTCCATTTTCAGAAATATCTCACATCACTTCAAACTTTAACTTACAAACATGTACATGGAAAAAGACATCCATGAAAATATGATCAGTGTCAAATGGGTTGACTAACAACTATATCATGATTTACATTTATGTATATATATAGTTTAAGATATCCTTTGTAAATAGTTATTCATGCATATGTTTTATTTAAAGCAGCAGCAATTTGAATACAAACAAAATGATGGCTCAGAGATAATAACTTACATGTAAAGATGTGTAATGCAGTTGACCATACACCTGATTAACATCCCAAACAACAAATTAACATCACAAAAGCACTTCTTCTTGGCCAGGTTTAGCATCTATGTGAGCTACACGTATCTTCAAATATTTAGAAATATTTAGAAATAATGTCATTTGTTTATAGTTCATTCCACATCTAATTATAAATGTGACAGTGTGAAAAGACTACATTTACACAAACTCATGTCCAAAAGTTCTAAAACATGTACATATGATTGAGTAATTAAGAGAACATAAACTTATTAAATACATAAATGTACAAGTACTGAAGTCAATTGTATGAATTGTACAGAATGAACCAAACCCAGACGAAAGCAGACAGAAATAAAATTACTGTATAGCAACAAATGCACACATCATGCGAACAACTACACCATGGAACACATTTACCGGGAAAAAGGCCCTCCACGGAGAAAACAGGCTGTCCATATGCAGGAGATTTCAAATTCCCAATGAGGGATTCTGCTCAAATTTTTTGAGAAAATTCTGTGGGCAGCCAGCACTTTGCCGGATTTGCTTGTTAAAATAGCCTGTAATTATGCCAGCATCTTCCCAAGCCTTATTATGAAAATCCAATCAGGCTGATTGATCGCAAACAAAGTGGACGTAATTTCTGCATTCATCCTGTAGAACAGCAAGCTGGTTTAGGCTTGAGTACCAGCAGAAAGGGTGCCTCCAAATCTACAGTACGGCTACATTGTACATGTAAGACAGGGCTAACGCAACAGGGTTACACATGTAGGCTCAAATATACACCACTGTACACGTAGTGTCCAGCAAATATGCATGTAAATGAACATGTTCCAGCACATTAGTCTAAGTGCATGTATCTGGACAAATTTGTACTCTCTTGACCAGCCAAATTTTACATTTAGAGCAAATTACATGTGAGAATGCTGTGATGAATTTCTGTACCTGTAGATTTGTTGATCATGATGAGGTTTTCATTAGTGACTAGCCATACAATAGTGTTACTCAACATAATAACAAAACACTGTAATTCTTCAACCTTTTCGCAGGTTTGCAAGGTGTTTATTCAAGCATATTCTGAAGGCATTATTCTATGTTCACTGATAAAATTATACTTTTGCTGAAGCACTGGCACTGGTCAATTCACCCAATGTGGTTTTGTCTCCAACAAGTTGAAAATGTGCATAAACTGCACTGAAAGTTGCTCTTTCATATGTGAAAAGGTTGAGGAATTAGGGTACATAAACCTGCAGATGGTCGTGAGTTTCCTCTGGGCCCTGCTTGGTTTCCTCCAACCATAATGCTGACTGTCGACGAATAAGTGAAATATTCTTCATGTACAGCATGAAACGTCAGTCAAGTAAGAAATAAACGTATACATATCGCAAACCTGAAAATAAGCTGCAGGACAAGGACAATGCCATGCACCAATTACTATTTCGACAAGGATCAACTGTTTGGTACATGACAAAACTGCTACGTAAATATCATTCTAATGTTTTTACAATGTGGGCAGCTGAAAGATTTGCAGTTTCAGGTCATGTAATAAGTTCAAAATTATTTCCAGGACTGATGTTACCTTCATAGTGTTAAGTAGACACATATACAAAATTTCATGCTTGCTTTCCATGTATGAGGAAATCTAGATTATTCATGTACATATGCACTATATTTACATGAACAATCATGTAGGCACAATTGTTGCTTATGCTGAGTCTAAAGCACATGCAAACATCAGATAAATCTAACACAGTGAGGACAAATAATTGACCTTGTACACAAGAGCATGCACACATGTACAACATGAACAACATGCAAATTCTGTGCCTGGAACGAAAGTGACAAGAAAGCAGTCCAACCTGGTTGGGCAGGCAGCAAACCTTTGTCCATGAGTAAATGTATGAACAAGCCCTGCAGCTCAATAAATCATGTTCATGGCGTGGAGAGCAGAGTGCAGATCTGAGCCCGGCGTAACGCTAGCGCTCTAGAACAATGGCCAGTAATTGCTGCCTACATGCACACTACAGCCTGCCTGGCATCTGATCACGGCACCCAGCACTGGTCACTCAGACTGGCCAACGCTGCTACATACAGTCAATTATTAATTAGTCTCCAGCTGTCCAGCTGTATACTGTGAAACACACTCAGCTATATCCATTTTACCTACATTACATACATGCATGATGTATATACTTGTATAACCTCCCAAATTCTCAACCCTCCCTAAACTTCAATGGGTTACACACAGTATAATAGAATAATAGCCTGATAAATTCACACGCCCATACAAAAATACCGCAGGGTTATGTCACGAGTACACCACATATACAACTGTAGTTCAGAACAAAGCAAAGAGAAATTGTTAATATCCTTCATTTTCCGTCACTGTTTCCACTTCTACATGTATAAGTCCATCTTAACCTCACATGTATTAAGTTACATAAACTGATTTATTTACTTATTTATTTATTTGATTGGTGTTTTACGCCATACTCAAGAATATATCACTTGTATGAGGGCAATATGGTGAGAGGAAACCGAGTACAGGAAGCGATTCTACATGTAAACATATATGTACACTTCAACCAACACAACAGTTCACTGATTATTATCACGATACATGCAAGTCAAAGTATACACTTTGGGATCAAACATCTACCTAATGTACATTATCCTAGAATTGTTTGAAAATCGGGTGTTGTAAAGGTGACTAAGATGGCATCAGAACTGTCTTTCAAACATGCTTTCTACATTGTGTCATGCTAATGGAATACCGGTACAGCCAATGTTCTGGATATCACTGGCTTTTGATGAAGCAGATTTCTATGACTATGTAGTAAATCATGTTGTATGAGCTTCTGTACAAGACAAATACTAATGTCATACACACAGCTTAGGCCTACCTGCTCGGAATTCCACAGAAACACTTTGTACCCCTCAAAAAATCTTCAATGCATATTCTGCCATTCAATACCCAAGCATTTCTAAACACTTAACTCAGTAAAACTCCAATTCATGATCTACTGTGTACCTGAACAATTACCATTGTTTACAGACATATGGAAGCTTAACTGTTATTAAACCTCCCCTAACAGCATTCCCCTGGACAATGGCAAGATGTTTAGATGAATGTGTTCAGTTTCTGGTCTTTACAATAGGCACTGTATTGGTACATAAATTAAAAATTTAACACAGTTTTTCTTTCCTAACATTTGCATTTCTAAACTACATGTAAATAAATTTTACCACTTAAAGTCCACAGAGATAAAAGCGTGATTTGTGTATTCAGGGTTATTTCAGTTAATAGCCACTTGAATAACATTCTTTTTGCCTTTTCAATGAAGATGATGAAGTGATCTCTCATGGTGGGAGATGACTGAGATTACTGCTGGTATATCTCACATTTTACTCAAACTGAGATATGTTACATTTCATCAATAGCTATCATCAATATTTGGCACAATGCAGTAAGGAAATTTACTGTCATCTGTTAGTGATTAGTAACAGCTTTCAGTATGGTGAAATATTAGATGTCAGAAGGGAGCAATATTAATCAAACAGGTCAAACAAGTTCAGTACTCTTAAATATTTAATGGCAGGTGATCAAGGGATACTGGTGGACAGGTAAGTAACATACCTTTGCCAAACTATGAAACTGTGGATTAAGCAGGATGCAAGCTGGGTGCTGGATCTAATTCCAATCACAATGTCTGTCTTGAACAACAGCAGTTTGAGAGAGGGTCAGGGGGAATCAGACTAGTCTAGGGGAGGTGTCAGTGACAGGTGATGGTCACAGGCAGGCTGTGGGGGTCACAAACATCACAGCAGCACAGGTATTAGGGGATAAAGAAGACAGATCACCTGTTACAAACCAACACCCTGCCAAAGGGCCTCCTGACAATCATGCTAAAACCAGTTAATGTCCTGGTGGAACTTGCAGAGACAGGCTCTTGTCTTTTCAAGCCAGATTCAGATTAAAACCAACTGCTACAACAACATGTGTAACCAATCACTTTGGAAGGATTCTTTCAGTCCTTGCAAGGGGTACAGGGGCCCTTTGGCTAGGGGGAGGTGCTGTATACCCTTGGGCTTGTTATTACCACTCTGGCCCCCTCCCATGCCACATGCTTACCCTAGAGATCCATTCAAATGATATTGCTGCCTGGGTAATATCTTCTTACCTTATACAACTAAGACTATACAAAGGATCAGAACTGTCAGCATGACTGAGAATTGCAGAGCTAGCAGGATCTGAGTAGTGCTCCTGCCACTGAAATAAAATGCATGAGCTTCTACCTATACCAACATTAAACAAGCTGCAATACTTTTCTAATCAAAAAGTTTTTCAGAATAAAGCTACGAAAATTTGATTATAAATTTAGATCACAAGGGTTCCAGGCTGTAACTATTTAAAAGAAGCTTCAAGCAGACAAAACAATAGCTTATGCATATTTGGTTTTGATTTATAATACATTTACAGAACCATACCTGGCCTCTGAGAAGAAAATTTCAACAGCTACACATCCCCCAAGTTACAAGTATGTCTATTACATGGGCCATTGTCAATTATATGTATACAGCCATCCCTTGTACTGAATGTTTCCCTACTTTATTGTATATAAAATTGAACATTTGACTACTTCATACAGCAATATTTAAGTTCAAACCTGCAAGTGCTGGTTGAATGTGAGATTATATTCTAGATGCCCATAATCATGTTACCGCAGACATACAAATTGATGTCTGGTAGCTCACATCAAACTAAATCCCAGGTACAAGTACATCAACGTCACATGTTTTAACCATCATGTGTTTGCCGGTAGGATGTATGACTGAGGCTACGAGTGGTGTGCACCTGTTCACCTGTCGCCTATAGAATACATGACAGATTCTGACACGGAACTACCTCTAATTCACTGCATCAACATCACAAATGCATCAAGTGACTAGAAGCGGGTCAAGTCAAATGGAACTGTGCATGAGTAAATGTACTAGGATACTGGGATAAGCACTCGTGTAGGAGGTCGGCAAACATGCAGATACAGCTCTATATTTATGTACACACAAGCCATAAAAAGTCCTTTTCCTGATGGGGCACTCCTGGTATAGTTTAATGAACAGGGGCTCTGAACAGGACAGATTCAAATATACATTAACATAAAAATGTATATTTATACTTAAACACTCCATGTCAGCTGCTCTCCTATGCTACACTCCAGTTAAGCCATGCTGAGGGAGGGAGGGAGGGAGGGAGAAAGATATTTACTTCAAATGGACATGAAAATCTTATGCATATGCATACCAATGGTTGATTGTGTGTATATGAATTCAAAAGTTAATGACAAATACAATGTATGGAGAGTATATTAACATTTTCCAGTAAGTGGGAACCCTCTGTTTGAGCCTCGAGCATTTGACTACACAAAGCAGAAATCCATAGGGTTGCGGACCAGTAGTCCAATGAAAACTGCTGTTAGTGCACGAACTGATAACGACTAAAGTCAGACTAGGATGGTAGAAAAGCTTGATCAGATCTGAACCTGGTGCAATGTACAGGTATTCACAGTTGCACAATGACAAGTACTTAGGACATATACATGTATGTATGCATCCATGCAGAACCTTGTCTAAAAATTTCAATATTCCATCTTAGCATCAAATACATAAAACTTGTCAAATTAATATGAATTTAAATCACTCAAACATAACATTTCTATATTAAACTTAAGCGAAAATGTGAAGTGACCCCTTTAACACTGCACTTCCACAAACGCTGAACCGAGCTGAGTATTAGCTGGAGACACCTGCTGGTAACTCAAACAATACCTCAGCAGGAAAAGGAAAAGTTTAGCATGGCAAAGTTTGAAGATATGTGATCTATCCCCATACTTACTTCCCTATTTGTCACTTTAATATAAATTTATTATACATGTCAAGAAAGTGAACTACTTAAACATATTTAAAGTGGAAATTATGACAGGGAACCCATCATCATGTGACTTTCATTTTAAAATGACGCAGAAAAAGCACATTTTACATTTAATTATCGTGTCTGCCTAAGTGACATATTAATTTTATTAAATAAGAGTCTTTTCCTAATAATATAAAAAAATGATTTACTGGTCAAGTAGGTGATGAACAAAACACCAGGATAACTATTCATTTAAATATAACATATTAACACACATGATCTAAAAACGCTGCACATCTTCACACTCACTTTAAAATGGGTGATTTAACTCAGTCTTGTATACATGCGCATGTAAAGATAAGCTTACCTTGCAAACTTCTTCGTCTTGTTGTTTCTCGTAAATCATAAAATGGAGATGTTCGCTGAGGTTCAGTTGGACTTAGATTGGGACTGAGGTTTAGAATTGGAGGACTGTGTGTGCTGAAGAAGTGTTCAAAGCTTTCACCACTAGAGTTTGCGGCAGCTGACATTGCTGACAAGTGTCCCAATTCTGGAAGTATGGCAGCTGAGTCATGACTGTAACGCGCTCCCACATTACCAGAGGTAGGCGATACTTGACTGTTGTGATGATGATGTAAGAGATGACCAGGGTAGCCTGGTGGCTTGGGCAAAATGTGGCGATATCGAACTTGATTGTCTTTCTGAGAGGCAGCAATAGGCATGATTCAAGACTCACACCTGACAGAACAATTCCCCTGATGTGGCTAGGTAGTACAGTCAGCTGTCAAATAAAGTAAGTCAAAATATACATCAGTGTTAACTAAAACATAGAAGTTTTTTTATTGATTTTAATACAAAAAATTTATAACACTTTACATTCTGACTCGGACAAAAAGGTATACATTTTAATATTAATTGGGTAACATGTAATCATAAACAGAGATCAAGAGTCTTTCTCATATCGTAAAGTAAGACAAAGTCTATGGCACAAAGTAAGACTCAATGACTTTATAATATTGATCTCTCTAGTATAACTTCAGCATTACTCTTCAAAGTTAGAAAAGATTTTTAAACATTTTACATATTTATAGGGTAAGAAACAACATCAAAAACAATCACAGGTATGCATATCATAATGACGACAATTACATGACCCTCTCATTAACACATTTGAACTTTGTGTGCTTTATGTTTGACATCTGACTCTGGATATTAAGTTGGATATAATAAGGGAGGGAGGGTTTCATGACTGTCAAAAAATTTTAACATCTGTAGCAAAACAACAAGTTGTGTTAGATAAAGTTTATACGTATAATATGTACAATCATTCATAAGTATAAGCCTAAACCCTTTATCAAAACTGACAACTCACAACTCAATTAAATTAAAAGTCAGCGAAACATATACATGTACCACCATAAAGGTGTGTATTTAATTCACAGTTAAGCATGTACCTGTTTTTCATCAGATCCATGAAGTTCAACATTTACATAATAAATTCCTCAACTGAACATCTGACAATTAAAACTTTTCCTTAGATAGGATGCAGAGTTACTAGTATAGGCCCTAAAAAGTTTTAAAACTTACTCCCTATACCAGTAACCTTAAGTTAGCAGTGAAACTGAAACTATTACAAATTTTTCCAACAAGAAGGTAAATGACAAACTGAATATATGAACACTGTACTATACGGTACAAACCTTTCACAGCAGAATGATGTCCAAATTTTTCAACATAAAAGAAAGTCTACTGTAAATGTAATACTAAATGTGTCTCATTTCAACCACTGGTACTATTACTTAAACTTAGTTAGCTTCAGAAAACACATCCGTTCACCTCAACACATGATAACATGAATAAATTCGAAAGCCGGACATACACCCACAGAGGCGAACACACCCACACCGGCCTGACTCAAGCTCGTCAACCCCCTGTGCTGAAAGCTATGCGCTTAGCCTTCAGTCACGCAGAAAGGCAGGCCAGCCATGGCCATGCAAATTCACGTTCATCGTGGCACGCGAACCGAGAGCAAAACGCACATTTCAAGACCTTAACGGCATCCCTACTCGTTTTATCATTCATCCAAACAAAACTTAAATGTATAAATTATACTCACGCCAAATATGTGTGTTCATGGATGTCACAGTTCCAGCAAAATGCCCAAAAGTTTAGCAGAAAGAGTCATGAAACGCCTAGTAAATCGTTCCTCTCAGCGAGAAATCGAATAAAGGATTCCCCGCCTACATTGATGACGTCACGGCCGTAGGAAATACCTCCAGAACGAAATTTGCCGAAATATTTTCTACAAAACGAAAACGTCTAAGCTATAAATTATCTCTCATTTTACAATTTTTGTCTCGAATGTAGCAATAATTTGGGTTTTCTTGCACGCAAATTATTGGTGAACTTTTCACTTCATTTGTGGCTACTGACGTCAGCCTGTCTATAAATAAATCAAAGGTAATGGTTGGTCTATTTGCGGCAGGTGTCAGGACCTTGCAATTTCATTGGTTGGATGTAACTATACATTGCCCTGCTTTCTTGTTAGACTTCAGTGAGACGCAAAGTGATCGAGAGGCGGAGAGCACGACAGTTGTCGGAGAAGAGGCCGAGTTTGGCTCGGGATGAGGTGGTAAATTTTGAAAGAAAAATTTAAAAAACTGTTCAAAGAATTATATAGCTTGATATTTACGCGACCTGCCTGTCCAGTCGAAGAGGAGAGCAAAGGCCGTCAAATTTGACAGGCAACCGGATCTTTCGCCATTTTGAAGATTTTCGGGGCTTTGTTAGGTGAGAAAATTTGGGAACTGCACAGCACAGCACACGTTTGTATTTCATTGATCATTTCTAGTCGATCATACACATGGTGCTGCTGTTTTTGTGTTAGTAACTGACAAGATTGGATGTAAACTGTGTTGAGAGCGTATTTGTAAACAAAGTCATCAGACTTCAGTTGACCTACTTATTTCCTGTGACGTCAGTATTCGTGGAGAAGCAGGCCAAAGTAACCTTGGCAAATGACTTCGCCCAGCAAGAGAAACATGAAAAACCCAACCAAAGAAAACGGACGGCCTAGAAATAAGGCGAAGGCCTCTGGAACCATTAATCGGCAGCAGAGGCCTAAAAATGTTGACAATTCAAGGAGAAGTCCAACCTCTCCTTTTGCACAAGACCGTTTATCTCCAGTGAATTCCACAAAGACTGGTCATGTTCCCAGTCCTGGGAAAAGGAATAGTGTTCAGGGTACATCAAATAGTAAGCGTGAAGTCAGGTCATCATCTCGACAGGGACCATCCCCTTCACAACTGCAGCTGATGTCAATTGAGGACCTTCAGCCATTTGCTTATGCCGGTGCCAAATTCAGCGACCCACCATCACCTAAGGTGCTTCCAAAGCCACCTTCCCACTGGATGTCTGGTGGTATCTTGAGTCCCAACAACAGTAACTGTGCAGATATGACCAGTCATTTGAAAATGATGCTGAAAGTTCACGTCCAGGCATAGCTCTCGCTACTTGTACCCAGAACTATGAAAGCATTCCACGACTACTTGCCATATTTTTCTACAATGGCTACATGTAGTCAGCTGTTGCAGCACATTTCACTTTTGAGCTGTTTGTCATGTTGACATCTTCATCATTCATCCATCGTCATCATTTCAAGATTTACAACATATCAAAGTATTTACTTTTTTTTGTCATGTCACAAGTTTTTGAGTTACAAATGTACAGTGCTACAGATAGTACTATTATGGAGTAACTTAATTAGTCATGACAATTGGGTGGGTTATATGAGGAGGAGGGCTCTGTTCTATCTATTTTTTTTTTTTGACCTCTCAGTCAGTTTTTGTTTTCAAAACTATTGGGCATAGGGTGGGGGGTATTTTTTATTCTTCATGATGGACTTAAAATTTCTACTTAGAAAGGGCAACACAGATGTAAATGTATTGTACATAATATTTTTATGAACAGGTTTTCCATATGCTCGAGCATGATCGGTATTGTAGGCAAAATGAGAAAAAATTTAGTGCAATAGATTATTTTGGAAAAACAAAATTATTTTGTATTGTGTAAATAATTTTACATATTTTTAGAAAAGGACAACACTGTTTGTTACAATTTTGACAAGATCCCATGATTTATGTTTACATCTGTTCTTATGTGAGTTTTAAGATACTTGTTCCGACAGGTAGTCTAGTCAAAAGTTAAAGAGAACAGTTATTTTTCATTGGGGTTTGCAGGGGTGGGAAGGGTTACCATTATCTTAGGATCCGATGGAAAATCCTGATTTTATTGGGGTTGCAAGGGGAGTAAATATGGTGTGATCAAGTCCTGTACATAGTTGTGCTATTTTTTTTTCCTTTGTAATTTATCTTGTGAATCTGTTGACTATAAAACACTTCCTCTGTTTTTGTACTTGTGTCTTATGTTATATGTAGTGAAAGTGTTAATTACATAAAATTGAAACTTCATGTTGACGCAAGTACAAATATCAAGTTAGAGGCTTTTAGTTATTATCACTGTGCTTCTAGCCAGACATGGAATTTTAAGTAGACATATGAGCATTTCTAGGGTTTTTGTGGCCTTCGAAAAATGTGATAATTAAAATTGTTTGAACTTAATATAATTTTTTCAGAAAGACACATTTTATCTACGACAAAACTGAGTGTACCTTTTCCTCAGATCTCGAATGGTTTGCACCATTGACAGTTGATAAGAATGTAATTATCATTTTGTCTTTTGTTAGATTTTTTTCCTTTTTTTTTGCTAGCAGAGTTTGCTATCTGCAATGTGTTCTGTGTGTTTATATGTGATGTTATTGAATTTTTATCTTGACCATGTAGATCGATCAAGTGCATCTTCCATAGATAATTTCTACTGAAGACATGTTATATTTACGAGATCTCTTTAACTGTTACAACTTTTGTAAACATAATCTTGGGGCTGTCGAAAGAAAGAACAGATTGCCAGACAAACCATGTCAGAACTAAGACGATTCAATTACTAAGGAGACTTATTTAAGTCGAAGAACACTTGCCAGAAAGATGGAACTGTTGCGAGTTACTTGGGGAACAGAGTTCCAGTAAAAGAGCACCTGTCAGAAAGACAAACTTGTGTGACTCAAAGACAGAGTACATGCCAAGTACTTTCTGGAAATAGGGTTGGAACTCTTTGTGAGATAAATTCCGCTACTCAGGGGACAGAGTTCAAGTTCAAGAACAAGGATATAAAGATAGTGCTGTTGCCAGGAAGGAATTCATCACATCAAGTTCCAAGATTAGTCTTATTTCTGATATGAAGTGGAATCCTTTAAAGTGTGACCTGAACTGGTGAACGTACTCGGAGAACAGGAACATGGAATGAGACTGGCACAGAGTGGTATATTGTTCGACAAACAGTGTTTTCAAAAATAAAATGTTAGTACTGCATACCCTACAATGCCGTTGAGGAAACCAGGACTATAAACATTTACAACTGTGAACCTTTGTTATCTCTTAGTGATACATGCCCTCCTCCTCATGGATGTCTCTGTAACTTTTTTTTTCTCTTTTTTTACTTTTTTTTTTTTAGGGTCCTTTTTAGGACCCGCAAATCTTCCCGAAAGGGTACTTTCAATCAAGCACTTGTAAGACTGAGCGACTGTGCGGGTTATGAAAGTGTGGGGTTGTTAAAATAATTGCCTGCACAATGCATTTTATTTCAAACGTGAATGAATTGTATTTTGTATGTTGATACTAGACTCATTTAGTGCTGCTTACTGCTAAATGTAAGTTATGAACCACATAATTTTGATCTCAAAATAAAACTTTAATTCTGAGAATGCAGTTTCTATTTTTGTTTATAATCTCTTAGCAAAATTATGAAATGGCATAAAGCCCATGTCAAAACTGGAAGTAATTTGTTTGTAGCAATCGGTTCTTAGGAAGATAACCAGAAAGGACTACAACTTGCCAGTTTACGCACCATTCTACAGACTGGAAATAGGGTGGGTTGTGTGAGTTTTCTTGAGGGTGGGGCATCTGTTTGGACTGAGTAAGGGTCCGTTTGTAGCTTATGCCCAGGTAAGAGCAGCAGGAACCATGGAGATGAAGTGCTATTCAGTGGAGAGAAACATTCAAGACACGCATCAAAATGGGTGACTAGGTAATGACCAGGTAAGTGGTAATTTGGAATAGTTGGTAAGTATGGTTTGCGAATATATTTGTGGGTTTGTCTGAAAGAAAGCCGGTGTGCTGCTAGCTTGCAGTCCCCTCCAGGTAGAAAGCCCTGTTTTTTTTTTTTATAAAGTGTGACCGTCACTAGTATTTAGAGAAGGGAAAGCACAATACAACAGTTCTGATTGCCTCAAACTTGGTTTCACAAAAATTGACACCAACAAATCTGATGGTTTCATTTTCTTGTTGCGGGTACCATATTTGATGGAATCATTGCATGTTCAGTGGAAAAATAATCTGAAAAAGCTGTGGAGGTCATTGGCAAGAAACAACTGTACTCCGTGTAGTTTGGTGGTGAGCATTTGTTCTTGCTGTGTTGTCCCGTGTCCACAATAACCCCTTGCGAATGATGTCTCCGAAATATTTGGGCTCAACAAATTTTAATTCAAGCTTTATAACCTGGGCTACAGAATTAACATTTAGAGTAGTTTGTTCATTTGTCTAGGTCTATATGTGATTGAAATTTTTGTAGCAGACCTTTCCGGCTATAGTACACCTCCAATGCTAGCAGATTGTAGCAGACCTTTCCGGCTATAGTACACCTCCAATGCTAGCAGATTGTAGCAGACCTTTCCGGCTATAGTACACCTCCAATGCTAGCAGAATTTAATTAAATTTGGTAGTAATCTCTTTATTCTAGCTGATAATATAATTGTGAATGCATTTGCTTAAAGAGGGAACTTCAAAGGGTTTTGGTCTGAAAGAGAAATTTAGCAGTCAGTCCAGCACTGGTTCATTCATCAGACGTCCACTAAGTCACAAAAACTTACATTTTTGTAAACCTGGATGAGAAGCACCACCATTAATATTGCTATGTTAAAGAAAAAGCTAAGAGCTAAGCGATGGAGACTTTTCATGTATTCCAGTGGATAATTACACATATATCAAAAAAAAAGTTACAATAATGAATTTTCAGGAAGGAAACTTCCACAAACGTATGCAATAACAGGAGAAGCCTGTTGATAAGTTCAGTGTTACAGCTCACCTTTAAATAATGCGTTCAGGATTGATGACATCATGCATGTGTGGAAGCCGGATTTGTGGTTTTGCAGACTCGTGGTGCTAAAGTGTGACATGTACCTGTTTTGTGTTATACCCTATATCTGACCTGTGGGTTTGAGTGCATTCAAATAAATCTTTGAAACCACAAATACTCTGTTCTTTGTGTTCATTTTCGACTTATTAAAAATGAAATATTGACCAGTCCGATAACTGGCTCAAACTTCCAACAGCTGAATTGATAATGATTGTTCCACCGGTTTCTGAGAAGAACTAAACCGATAGGAATATCACAAATTTGCATTTGGACATTCAACCATACAGTTCTTTGTGAAAGCGGGTCAAAGGACACTTCATAATTTGAACTGGTCATGATGCTTACAGCTTGTCAAAAGTTCTGAGTTTGAATCCAGTGCAAGCCAGATTTCATTGAGTTTCACTTAAGAAATCCTGTTGATGCTTACCTCCACTGTGAAATGAGATACTGATTTCTACCATACTATGTACATATATATATATATATATATAATTATAAAAGTTGCATGGCTTCAGTAGGACAGTCTTCCAAGCTCTATGCAGTACTTTTTTCAAGAACACTGCTGAAGAATATCTTTTGCCTGAAAACAATCTTATATGCAACCAGTAATATTCAGTATAACTGCAATCAGTTGGTGGATGATTTTGTATGTAAGTACAAGCATATCTTGGTTAATGTCCTATTTTTAGCAAGTCTTAATGCCAAGTTTTCAATTTACCAGATGTTGGCTAAAGTCTGCCGTCTCCTGTTTTAATACAGCTGTGTTTACATGTGACTTCATGAATTTACCTGGTAAATACCTCTATGCAATGCCATTTCGTATGATTTCTTGAAGTCCCCAAATCGTCAGGTGTAAATGCAGGGTCCAAGGCATAACGTGGGAAAGGCCATTTGATTTACCTAGAGAATTAACCATTTTCGGCGCTTACGTTTTTATTTTTTACAAAAATGGCTGGCAATTTACACTCTGCTCGTGGATGTTGCAAATATGGACAGTACTGTTTGGGCGAGAAAACCGAACACTACAGAGTTCGGACTATAAACCATAGCCAACCAGTCAGAGCTGGGTTCAATTTTCAATGAAAATTTTTGTGGTGAGGAAAACCTGGCCAGCTTTGGCACACTTTGTGTGGCTGTTGAATAAGTGCACATGAAGAACAAAACTCACCGGCTATATTCATATTTTTATTTTATTAGCTATACATCAAGTATATTAGCTCATCAGCTGTCCCTTTAAGACTGAATTGAAAAGGTTTCCATTTGAAAGCTGACAGGATTAAAAAAAAAAAAAAAGACATGGAACTGTATAATCACAAATTATATGCTCTAAATAAAAACTGATTGATACCACATGGCATGACACCATGTGGCTGAAACCTGGTGAAATTCTCTGAACAAGGGTATAGCTGGTAATGTAAATATTTACAACACATAAAAACAAAACATACATTCTGATTCAGATCTAAAAACATATGCCATTTTATGAGTGACATAAAAAGCTTCAACGGTACACAAAAACAGACAAATTCCATACTGAATACATTTGGAATGATTTTCCACAGATAAAATGTTGACAATAAAAGACTGACCAGGGTGAACTGGTCTTCATATGGTGCACAGTACTTAAGATCACATCAGACAGAACTTTTAGGTAGTATATTTTGGTAATAACATTACAGAAAGTTGACATAATTTGTTGGCTATTCAGTAACACACTGTTCGCTTTGCACAAATTTAGACAGCTATTCCACCACTTGCAATTATTTACTCCATGCATGTTTCTGTATTGTTCAACATCGCTAACAAACTGATTTTAATGAAGCCCTTATTTGGGTAAAACAAGCCAATGCTACTTCATGCATAAATTACATCTAAATGGGCTTCTTATTACATACAAGATATGACCTGGCAACTGGTTGACAAAAAATGTCAAAATAACCTGTTCTGAAGGGCATCACACAGCCAGTTTTGTCTAGTTTCAAGTAACCATGGTATGTCCCAGTCAGATTGATTATGAACATCGTATAAACTGCCAATAACCTCTAATTTATTTTATTAGTTGATAGGCATGTAAAATACAAGTGATTTACTTCTGATATAGTCCAGACATATTATAACCCATAAAACACTGGATGGACTTTGACAGTTGTTAGTAAAGTAGTCTCTAGTATGACAAACTACATGTAGGCATTACATATGATTTATTGGACTTGCTTTAAGCTGTACTCAAGAATATTTCATTTTTGGATGAAGGAATATGTATGCTAAGTCTACAGGTGTGTGATGGTATATATTGGTATACATAAAGGCAGAATTAGAAAGAGCAGAGGGTATATACATATGTTCTTGTCACATCTTTTAGCTGTAATGTCAACTTAGAAAATCAGGTTGATTTAAAAAAGCTTGATTATTTCTGATCATGTGCATATATACATGGAAGTAATAACACCAAAAAAAAAGTTATCTACACTTGGCTTCCAGTCACCTGACATTTCATGTGCTTAGCCGAGGTCAGACGGGACGGCATACATCTGATGTACGGTGTTAAAATAGAAAACGGGTAAAAACATGTACAGAAAAGTAACTAAAGTAGCACTCGCTTCTCCAACCTACAACAACACACACTTTTGTATGTCTGGGGCATATATACAGAGGGGATAGTGAATAGTCATGATGTACATGGCATCGTCATGTCCAAAAATCCATCTAGTTTAAGTATTAATCTTTGAATCAATTCAGACCCTTACGCTAATCTGAGCATAAGCTTAAATACAACTGAAGTAAAAGTGTTCTAGGGCTAACATTATTGCTGCACAGGAAGCCTTTCTAACCTTATTTTCCTCATGAAGAATTGCAAGGACGTAAGGTTTTACGACAAAGACATTGTGTAGTTGTTGTGACGAACATGTATGAATGGTATGTGAACATGTGTAAAATGTAACTATTAACAAGAAACAGCAAGAACTGAAGCATGTGTTGATCACATAGAAGAGTGTGAGTAAGTGCGTTCAGAGTCGTGGCTGCCCAGGTAAAACACTACTCCTGCAATTTTGCCGTGAAGTGTTGTTCAGTCCCATCTGAAAGCAAACAAAACATTCACATCATCAACAAATTTGTTTTCACAACCAACTCATTAGTCAACACAATAAGTAAAAATTTACAATGATATCTGAACTTCTTGTTTTGATTCTTTTTAGCGCCACTACATTCATACCATGCTTATTGTTACTTTTTTTATCTTTAATTTCAAGCATCAAAGTTTCATTCAAGATGGTCACTTTAATGCATATAATTTATCTGGTAAAAATTTACATCATACACCTTCATTTTCAGTTAGTACAATATGTTTAGTGTACAACTTGGCCCAAAACCAAGATATTGGAACAACAAAGAAAAGTCTGTTTCCATGTAACCCTGATGACTCAGTCATTTTACACACTGTCACTTGTATTCATGTGTTGGCTTATACATGCTTTTTATCATGCATTCAATGAAGAGCTTTTTTTGTTTCTGAATTTGCATTAACTATGCCCAATATGTGAAAATGTCTGAGGAATTAGGGTAACAGTTAGAGTTAGAGAGCCATTTACATATAGTTCACAACACACCAAAAATTTGCCACGTAAAAATGGGGGTTGAAATCAGAGTAAGTTAGGCTGATGGACAATGGATCTTGGCTGTGGAACATAGGGAATGGTAATCCTCCAATGACAAATATGGTTCACAAATGCATGAATTAATAAACACACCTTGTAACTGAAGAAATAGAATACTTTGCCATGAATTCAAAACAGTAAAGATAAGAAATTAATGAATTAACATTATGTACATTATCATGCATGCATGGGTTTTTCAACTGTATGGTACACTAATCAAAAAGTAGTGCAAGGGGGAGAACTCTTCAAGTCATTTAACCTGTAATTTCAAACGAACCAGGTTGAATTAGCCTGATCTTCACAGGACATTAAGTTCTAAAACCATTAACATGCACTCTGAGCAAAACAGGTAGAAACAAATACAGAGAGACAAAGCAAAAGCAGTACATTCAATGTAGGCACCTTGAATCCAATGTAAGATACACCAATCCAAAAGTTATGCACATGATTAGGAGCTCAGTTGAGCTTATGGGAGACAATAAAAATCAACAGACAGTTGACAATTTGCCATCCACTTACACTGGATTCAAGGGAATAAACTAAAGTAAGCAAGCAAAACAGTGGCTACGTAGGAGAACTACAAATCTACTGCAGATCTGGCACAGCCACTTCTAGCAGCAGCACATGGGAGGCTCAGCTGCTGGTTTGGGTGAAAGTACATAGCCCACTTACAGCTCCAAACAGTCTATTTAGATCAGATCATCGCCATGCTGCTTTTTTTTGAATGAGAGATTGGCCAGCTGTTGATTCAGCGAGTGCTAACTGAAATGCGGAAAGAACATCATTACACTTTGATTTTGTGATTTCCACACGCATACACGATTTCGTAATTGTTCTAAAATTATCTTTTTCTACACTTTCTGCACACTTGATTTCCTATCCATGTAGCCTTAGTTAAGGCCTACTTGATGAACATACACATGCATGAAATTCCATGATTGGTAATTACTATATGAAAATGCTTTTTTAAACATACAGCCTTACCACTGACATGCCTGAAATATAAAACAGCACAATGGACACTGAGTACAGGGGTTTCCATTTGATGAAGGTGTGTTCTCTTAATTCAAGGCTTCTCAGTGCACTTTGTGCCATGAGAGAGATCAGAATGTTACTGGCTACACCAGTGTTAACTGTGTACGATGCATAGGTCAGGTCAAATGAGAACAGGTAGTAAGAGGTATAATGAGTTGATGAACATGTGTAATTGTGTGTAATTAAGCAGCCAAGATCCACAGTGACCACACCAGGAGTAAAAACAGGGGGCTGAACGCGGCAGGTTAACAAACAAGACTACTCAAAGATACACACAGCAAATTCTTGATATGATCCTGTGGTGGTAATATCGGTGGGAGCGTCTGTTGTGTCCGTGCCGCTTACCGTCGTGTGACTGAACAGCACACTTGCCCCTTTGTTCTTCTCGTTTATCTCCCCTAGGGCCCTACGAGCAAGCCTCTGGGAGCGCCGCTGCAATGCTCTCGGAGTCTGCATAGAACCAAACAGTTGTTTCAAAATTTCAGAATCCTAGTTGATGTTGAATCAATCAATAAAACTACCCAACTGTACTCTGTATTCCATTAACTATTCCACGTTTATGTTTTCATGTCAAACAGCTGTCAATCATGGACATCTGCACTTCTGTTGAAGCTGAAAAGTTATAATTGTCAAGTATTCCGACGCACATGTATGCATATAGAACCAGAGCCATACCGACAGGGGGTAACACCACAGGTGAACAATAACAAGACGACAACAAAACCTTCCCACAGACCACAATTTTACATATGGTATAAAGACATGTGTACCCTTAGCAGGTTTGGGGCATAAATCTAACAGGTTATCTCCCTTGGAGAACCATGAACTAAGGCTGATCTGTATGTGTAGTCAACACATAACATGAAGGTTCCAGCCCACAGGACAGCATGTCAGGGTCTCACCTTGCCCGAGGGGGAGGGTCTTGGGGGTCGGCAGGCTGACGATAGGAGCGTGCTGGTGAGGTGTGAACGTGCCTGACGGATGGAGGAACAGGGCGTGCGTTGACCTGTCTCATTCAGCTGAAAAACGTAATAACGCATCTTTAGTCAACATCTCATCTTACATCTACATTGTTGCCTCTGCAGAGGATTATTCACCATAATTTGTATCACTACATCAACCTGAAGAGATCAATAATGACTGAGTGTGGCAACATCACCAATGATGCTTCCATTTTTTAAAAATTTGATTTTGAAACAATGGAGTTTCCCTCTTCATTCATGTTACACATTCTAACATTGTACATCACTGGAGACTTCAATACATCAGACGTTAACCTTATCAATTGTCAGTGTATTCATTACTGCCCATTATAGGTGAGTGAACTTTTGTAAGATAAACCTTCATGTTACAGGTCATCTGATTGACCCCTATGTTATCCACTTACAGTGCATGTTGCTTCTTGACGCAAAGCCCACCCCGGTCTGACTATATGTTATACCGTGACTGGCTACATGTGGGTTACGTGGGGTAAATATCCACCTGAGTACCCATTTTACAACATTGTCCCTAAATTGATAATATTTCATACTGTTTCCCAGGTTAACTGATTACTGGTATCCCTGTACAGGTACATACATGTGTAATGGAGAATCAGCATCAAGCTTTAATATCAGGAAAAAGCAACATGCTAGCGTTGTCAGCAAATTCAGTACAGCCCTCTTCAGTTTGCAACAGTGCATAGCTTTTACTGTGAAATTATATGGAGTTACAGCAAGGCATCACATGTGAGTTACAGCAAGGCATCACACGCATGGCAGACACCACCTAATTTCTATGGAAAAGATGCAAATGCAGGATATAGATTCTGAACTCTCAAGTGAAGCAGGCTTGTGGCAAATATTAGGCTATATTACATAGCTACGACCAGCTACATGTACTTAATACTCACATGTAAGGGTGTCTCTTGTATGGGTGCCAGCAGCTGTTTGTAATTACCAATGTACCCATTAAAATTACACTGTTAACTGATAATCCTTTGGTTCAAAAGACCAAGTAAAGTTTGAAACACTGGTTTAGAAGAACATATATGTATTTTTTATCAACAGCCTCAAACTAATGTTTAAGTTAGTGCAGGACATAATGGATGTAATCTGCCACCCATTGACACAAAAGCAGTTTCAATGTTATTCACAAGGCAGTTTTGTCCTGAACCAAACAGTTGGACCCTATCAAAATACCAGTTGGTGGAGGGCACTGTCCTTGTCCTGCAGCTCTTACAAATGAAAATAATAGACTATTTCAACAGGCTTTTGTAAAATAATATTTTCTGGAAAAGTCAAAATAAGGAAAACTTCAATCTTTCACAGACTTCTGTGCCTAAATTTGACCATGATCTACACAGGACAGGAATATGTAAGATATAATACCAAAATGCAAACAGCATGAGGACAAGGTATATACCACTACTGAAGCCAGATGAAATTTGGTAGCACCTACCCGTCTGTGTTTGTTGGGTGTTTTTGTTGGGGTGCCCATAAAGCGGCGTTTGATCGGTGTGGTGGAAGAGTCACCATTTGCTCTCTGCTTCTGCTGTAACATACAACAATTTTTCACTTACTGACGTCACAAAGAAAATATTTACCGTATAACATTTGGGGAGGATTTTAATACTGATACCTGTATACATTTGTGTTAGTTCTGGTGAAAGCCATGATCATAAAGACATGTACATTTAGTGAAGGTTCTCCATGATCAGCATTTCAAAAGCAATATCCAAGGTTTCCAACTGTTTTCCAGATCTCAGGTCAGGTAAGTGACCACGTGGAAACAAGGATGATAATCCTGTAATCCAGTGGTACATGGACAGGTACACTGAATGGGTCATTCAACCATTTATTTTAAAGATAAAATATTCTAGAACTTCTGGAGTCTAGATTATGAACTATCTTGAATTATGCCAAAGGTTTGTGCTAGGTGCCTTGTGTCAGGCTGCAAATGCAGACAAGTTTTATGTTTACTACAAAACAAGTTACAGGAATGATAATAATAATTTCAGTGGTCAATAAATACTATAATTACATGCTTACCCTTTCTTCCTTTTGTTTGACGATTTCTTCTTTGTAACTCTCCCATTGTTTGTCCACATACTCGTCAAACTTCACTCCCCTGACCAGGAAGTCTTGGTCATTGCTCTGCTCCCACGCTAATATTGCTTCTCTAGCATCCTGCTCGACCTGAATATAAACATATGCTGACACATGAACATTGCATTATCACTGACAATAAATCTGACTCACCTTTTAATAAACTCCTGCCAGTTTGGCCGAGGAAAATTAACACAGGAGAGATAGATAAAATGGCAGAAAACTGAATGTGGCACAAAGACTTTAACACCTGCTTAAATGTTACACAATCTAAGATTCTTCATAATGCATTATTTTTCTTCATTACCTTTATAAAGACTAACATTTGAACATGAATGCAACCTTCTGCTCAATGTTGCATCCAAATTAACTTTTTTTGTGCTGCCCTCAGAAGTACAGAGTGAAAACCTACCTTTGGAAGTTCCTTTAGCAATTTCTTTCTTGCTTTCTCTTCCCGTAGCATAGACCCCCCTCTGTCTTTGAACAATCTGTTAGGATCACTAGCTTTTTTCTGCAACATCATAAACATCAGTATAACAGGTCTGTGTTAAAACACACTCAAAGTTTTGTTTTTGATAAATCATCATTTACAATAGCGATGGTTCAACACATTTACATTGTACATTTAACACTTATCGATAAACACAGCTGATATTCTTAATGTAAAATAAGTACATTTCTCTCGGTCACGTAAATGGTTTCTACTGAAAACTGACTGATGATAGAATACAGCTGGGATTTTGTTCCCTGTGGCATTTATAAATAATCACAGGAAATGAACAGGACAAATATTTATTTATCTGATTGGTGTTTGACGCTGAACTCAAGAATATTTCATGTATAAGATGGTGGTCATTGTTATGGTGGGCAGAAACCAGGCAAAGCTCAGGGTGAAACCCAAGGCCATCTGCAGGTTGCTGCAGGCCTTCCCATGCATGGTCGGACTGGAAGCCAGCATGAGCTAAACTTGAACTTACAGTGACCGTATTGCTGAGAGGCTCCTGGGTCATTATGCCGAATTGGCGTACTTACCTCCTTGGCCCCCTTTACTACGCTGTCAAACAAGACTATGCATAAAAGTGAGCTTTTGGTATGCCAGTTAAATTCAAATCAATAAGAGCTTAGCAATGAAATTAGTTTTCAGCACAGGAGATGCCATGTAACTCCAGCTCTCAGAGGTTCAATCCTGCGTGTATTCTTACCTCAAATTCAATCATTTCCTGGAACAATTTTTCTCGCTTCGCTAACTTTTCAAGAATGTTTTTTTGACATTCATATCTGGCCTTCATTTTGGTCACTTCTTTGTCATGCCTTTCTAACAATTCTTCTGTGTAATTGTCTGTCAAAATAAAACATGGAAAAAGATAAACAAATTTTGTAAATAATTTCAATGTATACAGATAAATATTGTGCCACAAAAAAACCTTACTTTGAGATTGATAGAATGTCAGGCAGTGTTTTTAAAGATAGGTTTGAAACCACTTTAGTGTACTTTTCTGAGATATCCTAGAGTTGACTCCACATCACTTAAATAAATTTGAGCTTTCAATGTCTTTGTATTATGATCATTTGAAACCACTTGCATCTGTAAAAAACGGAACTGTTGAAAAAATAATTCAAGTTTTAAAAGGCGTTATGCTTTTTTGTTTAGCCACAAAAGTATCTTAATATTGATACATATGGAAGTCTGTGCTGTGTTTTAATTCTATTTTGGCAGTTTATAAAAAAAACTTGAGCCCTCTGATTTGTGCTTACCGTCTTTGAATGATGTAAATTCATTTCTCTCTTCTTGGCTCAAGTAACATTTGTCCCACCATACTACCAGTTCTTTCCGCACTCTGTCTATGAACTTTTGCATATTTTCCAACTTCAAAGCCTCACATCTGGCAATTTCCAGTCTCATCTGCACAAAAATTCAAGCATTAATTGATGACAAATTATCATGCAGGCTAAAATCAGACAGATAAATAGAATTTCATGATAAAAACACTGCCCTCTATATGGAAACAGATAACCTTCCCTACAATACTTTAATGTACAAAGACACTCGATTTATAACATGTTTATCTATACTTTTACATGCATTTACATCTTGAATGGATACATGTGTTCAGCATGTTACTGAAAATATTTCATGTATAGGCCATACACTCTTTTATAATCCCATTGAAACATCTTCTGTTACAGCTGTGATACACAGGTGAACATCACAAGTGCCGATATACTGATCATCAAAATCAACATTCTACAGGCAAGCCTGTAGTTTGAATGAATCTCCAAACACAACCGTTACTTACATTTTTCACCACGGTGTGTTTGTAGCCAGTGTTAGCCACCAGGAAGGCATCTCTTTCCTCCTGAGGTAGTGCCAGTCTCTCCCATAACGTCTCAACTTGGTTCTTCAAACCTTCCACCCTCGACATAATCTCCCTCTGTTCAGTTTGAAGCTGTTCAAAAACAAAAACAAAAATTAAAAAATGTCGGCTTCCCAATTTAGGATACCTGAACTAAGTAACACACACCCTGAACTAGAACCTTGTAATAACAGCTGAAAACCACCCAAACTAAGAATCACACCCTGAACTAGAACTTTGTAATAACAGCTGAAAACCACCCGAACTAAGTAACACATACCTTGAACTAGAACCTTGTAATAACAGCTGAAAACCACCCGAACTAAGTATCACACCCTGAACTAGAACTTTGTAATAACAGCTGAAAACCACCCGAACTAAGTAACACATACCCTGAACTAGAACCTTGTAATAACAGCTGAAAACCACCCAAACTAAGCATCACACACCCTGAACTAGAACCTTGTAATAACAGCTGAAAACCACCCGAACTAAGTAACACATATCCTGAACTAGAACCTTGTAATAACAACTGAAAACCACCTCTAATCAGGAACAGTCTTGAAGTGGCTTCTTAGTTGCAATTCTTTACTGACTCTCACAAGCATGGGAATTAATGGGCATAAAAGATTCTAAACAAAGGATGAAAATACCTTAGCGTACCTCAAAATTACAATAACAATCACCTGTTTTGAAGAAATCAGCTACTTTTTGTTTTTTTCAAATTTTCAACACAGAAGTCTGCTTGGAGGAAAATGTCCATATCTTCTCTCAGAATGTTGATACATTTCCTGACATAACCTTTCAAAATGAGCCAGAACATGTGCACATACTGATTTGCAATTTTACTTTTGGCTACAAGTACTGTAAATTTCTTGTCCAACTCACTAGTATGTGACTTCTTGTACATACTGCACCGTCAGAGAACAAACTTATGTTACCTCAGTCTGGAGTTCCTGGACGGCAATGATGTTTTCTGGGGACAGGATGAAGGACTCGTCCCGTTCACAAACAACTTCTCGTTCAAATGATGTGTCAGGGTCTTTTTCCAAGTCTTTCAATATGCTGACAATAGTACTTTTCATTGTTGTGAATTCCTTAAATCGCTTGGCCTAGAAATGGACAGGACACATTTGTTTTGTGAAATCTATAAATAAGCTACAAAAGTTTCAGAACATCAATTTTTTGGCTCTCCAGGGAATGTCAAGAATGAAAATATCCTGCTTAATTAGATACGACAGCTATTGGGTTATTCTTCTGGCAATGTCCAAGTCATCATGCATGCAGTAATGGCGCATGTCTAGAGCCAAATAATGTTATAAAATATTACATCAGGTGCTGAAACTTTCTCCAGTAGGATATCATCCAACCTGCCAAACAAACTGCAAAACACCTTTCTAAAATCAATAGTTCTATACTCCCTTAACCAGGCAAAATGTGTAACTCATTAGTAATGGGCCAAATTTTAAGTCATCTTTAGATCATGGTGCGAAAAGCAGATCTGTTAACTGTCAGAACAGATCTGTCAGAAATTGTATATGGACAAACAATTTTAACTCTGTATTGCCCGCCCTCCCCCTAGTCTTCTCCCACTTTTGATCAATTTATCCCCTCACCTCCTCTGCTGTGAGAGCGGCAATGTGGTCCTGCAAGGCCTGGATCTGCTCCTGGGTGGGGACGACCCCTGTAGGGATGTAGTACGGGGTGGAGCACAGCTTATCACACAGGGTCTGGTCCTCTGAGCGTAACTCCTTCAGCAACTTCATTCTCTCCAGCTTCTCCTTCTTTACTGAGGTCAGTTTTGTCCTTAGCACTTTCTCTAGCTGTATCATGCTCATCTTCTCAGGCTGTGGACATGTAAGTGTACAAATACAGTACAAGGTGCCAGCAGTGCACCTCTGACAGAGCAGGATCAGGAGCACTAAAAGCTGAGGGCATTCTAATTATAAATATGGTTCTCCACACCTGTCAAAGGACACAAACTCATAGCAGCTTAGTTCAAATACTTTATCACATCTGTCACAACAATAAAACATTATTTAACAGCACTGGTTGAATGCCAAGCTCACTATGTGTACAACTACAATGAACGAAGTTTTGTAAATTTTTCACAATATCAGGGTACATAGTTTATCCAATCCTGCAGATAAGCCAGAAAAGAATACTGCCAAAAGACATACTTAGCTATACTGAAAATCACAAAGAAAATATTATTGCATATTACAAGTCCTCATTATCTTACCTACATCTACCTCATCATGGTATTTGTATGAAGCGATAACATTCAACAAAACTGGCTTACCTGGTATAGAGGCAGACCAAGCTCCTTGTAGAGCTTGATGAGCTCCTCTCCAAAGCTCTCTATATTCTCCTGCAGTTTGGCCTTCATGCACTCCTCCTCCTCTAACATGTTCATCATGAGGTTCTGCAGGTGGTAATACACTGTCGAGCGACGGTCACTCTGCTGCTGCTCATCTATACCGATCTCTGTCCACAGCTTCTCCAGTTTGCTGATGTACCGTCTGATACCGTCATACAGCTCTTCTGCGCTACTGTCAACACACAAGGAAAACAAATTACAGCCATCATGTCTTAAAGCACAATACTCGTGTGAAGACATACCCCAAATATATCAGCTCTGTAGAGTTCTCAGTTGCCCAAATACAAGTGTATGACCTACATTATCTTAACTTGGATTTACATATCCAGTGTTTCCAATTCTTGAGCTACATGTACAAGCAAGATCCAATCATAGAAAAACCAGGAGTATGATTGATACACAGAACCACTACACGTAACACAATAATGATCCTGACAACAAGGTATCTGCACTGAAGGGGTTAGGAAGGCATGATATAATGTTAATAACTTTGCATCACTGAAGAATACAGATAAAATACATCTAATGGCAATTGTTCTCACAGATTTAGCCAGAATTCAAAACCAAGTTTCTCATTTCCAAATTTCTTCCAGTTTTTTTTCTATCTCTCCATGTCAATTTTGTTCTACTAGACACCGAGGCATCACCTGGCAAAACCCATAATGGTTGTCTTGTTTGTTATTATACTTTGCTGTGGCAATATGGCACTAATCTGGAATGACACATTGCTGGGGTTGACCTGATACTGTTCATGCTGTGGCATAGACTATTTGAGATCG
This sequence comes from Liolophura sinensis, assembly GCF_032854445.1. NCBI lineage: Eukaryota > Metazoa > Mollusca > Polyplacophora > Chitonida > Chitonidae > Liolophura > Liolophura sinensis. Next base: position 74,046,186 of record NC_088300.1, read on the forward strand.
CGCACTTCAAGGTGTTTCACTCGCTTGGGGCATTAGCTGGCAGACGATGTGGGGACGATTGTGCCTATTATAATATGTTAAACAACAGAACATTCTTCACACCAAACATAAACATCAACAAAGTGAAGGTTTTGTGTTATGTCACCGCACAGTTTCATACGAACTATATATTTACCACCATGCCTGCGCAAGTAAAGTTTGTAGGTGCTTGTAAAACAGCAAGCGACTACATATACGTATCCACTCTTTCGACTACATGTGCACGCATTATACATGTATCTCCTTGAAACCGGTTCTACAACTATATACAGCAGTCTGATATAGTTCTGACACTAGGTTTGGCCAAAAATTTGTTCACCTAAGGTTGGCCCCAAACCCAACATCAGAGAGCATTCCATTTAAACATCTGATACAGTCATCTGCCCTCGTCAAACGGGTCAAGGCTGTCAGGGCAGCATGTTACTTTGAGCATCACCAACTGATCTCCTGGCCCACACGGTCTAGGCAACAGTGATCAACAAAATAAATTAATTGACAAGCAAAAAGATAAGTGTCTGCAAACGCCAAGCTGTAGAGACGTATTTCATGGGTAATTTTTATCTCAGACACTGTAATAAACTGGTGCTAAATCAGGTTTTTATACGAATTGCGCCTTCCTTGAACGAACAAAATTTTGCCAAACCAGACCTCAGAGCACTCTCGGATTCAATATACATCTTAAATTTGAAACAGGCTGACCTTCAGTTACATGACGTGACTGCAGGCTTCTTTCAGTTTGAAAGACTATGTAGGAGACTAGGCCCATCTAGGCTACTCAATGCAACGTCATCAGGGTGCAGAGTGGCCATTCTTATTCAAATTTATTATATCATTTAAAGTCACATGAAACAGACAGACGTGCCTGGTATGTGTGAAACTGTTACCTAGACCTAATTTATATTCAGAATCCATTGGATTGTGATAAGATACATGTAAATCAGTTGGACTAGTCATATTGATGATTCTATGGGGTGCTGTTGTTGCAGTTCCTCATTTCTCGTAATGTAGGGAAAACGTCTTTCGCCAAATCCAGCTTCGTTGCACACCATATAAACCGTTCACTGTGATTGTCTTCACAAAATACGTGCTAATTACTTCTACTGTATCCGTAGTGTTGAACTTACACATTCAGTTGGCCAGCTGGGGACATCGAAAAAAAATAAGGATCACTGTTAAAACGACTGACATAACCTCAAAATGAGATTACTTAAGGATTTCAAAAGAGTTTAACATACCAGAAAGATTTAGCCCTACTTACTTTGGTGTTGATGATGCCATATTTCAGTTCTGGTATCCTTTGTTGAAGAAAAATGTAAAGAAAACAACAAAAACTTTACAATCGATTTCACCTCATCTCAGACGTTCTAACCACATTTGAAAAATGAGCCAAGTCTGCTCATCATTGATTGGCTGATTTAAAAGTGTCCTTTTACGCCCTCTATTTCCTGTAGCTGGGGAGGTAAGCATATAGCATCAACCTCACGGGTTTAAAATTACAAGGTTATCTCCCCTAGAGCATCACTCCGCCCAACTCGTAAGCAAGCTGAAATGTGTGTGCCTGGGAAAGCACAGAAACTGACCATGAATTATGTAGTTAAAAATGTCTTCAAGGTTATCAACTTTCCACAGGCTTAGAAGTTTTACGCTAGTCAATATATAAAATAAAAATAAGGCCAAAAACAAATGAACTGATAAATCAACAAACAAAATATCAAAAATATAAAATAAATAAATAAACTAATCTAATCATCTCAGGTCCTCAGATGTTAAACCCAGATAAAATCTCTTCGAGAAATTTGGACGGTGGGCTGATAAATTCTTTGTAATCTCAAAAGCGTTTACAAATTAACCACTGTATCTCCAGAGACTAAGCTTTAGATCATGTTTGATATGTTTTCTGTAATCGTGTTTGTCCGGGTATTATCTGGATTGATGGCCACATCAGTTTGTCTTCCGATAGTTTGGTCTGGTTTGTAGACCGTCTGGATGATATTTGTAGAGACAAACAGTCATGGGTCGATTAGTTTCCTCCCACAATTATCCTGCTCATATATAGCCTAGCGTCGGTTTCCTATCCTCTCGTCATTGTAACTGGTCTACACGAATACTCTTACACATACGCGTGTCCGAATAGGTATGTGCGTAACATATCAGTACGGATCCATCACTAAGGCACGAATCAGCATAAACTGTTAAACCCGTGTTATATTGAAGAATTGGTGCAGGCCTATAGAATTTATACTATCTTTGTACTTCCTGGCTAGTGGGTGAGCATTTATAAGCGGATATGCCAAACAGTTTTTCAATGGGTGTCCGTGTATTGTGACTAGATGAGTTGCCATGTCTGTTGTTCAAGCGGTGTCCGTGTACTATGACTGGATGGGGTGCCCTGTGTGGCGTCAAATCGGTGTCCGTGTACTGTGACTGGACGGGGTGTCCTGTCTGATGTCCAATTTGGTGTCCATGTACTGTGACTAGATGGGGTGCAATATCTGGTGTAAAGTCGGTGTCCGTGTACTGTTACAGGAATGGGTGCCATGTATGGTGTTAAATGGATGTCCGTGTACTGTGACTGGATGGGGTGCGGTATCTGGTGTCCAGTCGGTGTCTATGTACTGTGACTGGAAGAGGTGCCATGTATGGTATTCATTCGGTGTCCGTGTAGTGTGACTGGATGAGGTGTGATGTCTGGTGTTCGACTGGGCAATGTTAAAGTGATGCAGCACTGATCTCGACATAAATTCGCTAGAACAGGCTATGTTGATATATACATATAGTTCAATTACTGGTCAAGATGATGTAGTTGAGTGCTCGGGATCACGTGGTGTGTTACAGAGTTAAAGAGAAGAAAACTTAAAATTATGATACTATGGCTGAAAAGAGCACATTTTTTTTCTGTCCGGTGGTGCCTGCTGCATAATTTTGTGATTTTTCCTCGCCATACACGTAAAGCCTGAAAACGACAAAGCTGGCATAAATCGCCCAGTCCATCGCGTCTTCTATCTTTAACACTAGGTAATTTATACTGGGGTGTGTTGCCTCTCAGTCAGTGAGAGTGGTTAAAACTGCCGACTTGTTCATGTAAACTCGGAACCTAAGACCAACATTCCGGCTTCCCGATCGTCAAGCGGAAAATAAACTGTACTGTTCGCTAGCTTCTGGGAAAGAATAGTTCTACCGGAAATGTACAAATTGCACTTCGGCGGTTTCCGACTGCAATTTTCCACCTAACACAAAAGACTTCAGGACTAGTCCTTAAGCAAAATGGAGTCGCCCACAGCCGATTTTGTCGCTGTCTTTATTTATAATTTATCAACTTGAGGTACATTTTAGAATTATTTTTAAGGAATGCACCTGCGAGAAAATGCATACTCTTTTTAATGGTATCGGTTTGATATTTAAGTTTTCTTCTCCTTTAATTATAACTGAGGTGTGGTATTATTCTTCAACTATATAACGCTAAATTTATCAAATTTGTCACAAACGTGAATGGTCACTTTATGGGTGCATCAGATTTGCATCCAGACAGAACTGTTTTATATGAATACGTTTTGAATTTTGACAGGCTGTTCAAAATCTTTGAGTCCGAGCTCGTTGATCGAGTCTTGTCTTCCGAATCCTGAAATTCTAGGCCTACGTGGCTGAGGACGACTCCCCAAACTAAATGTGTACATACGGCTTAAGCGAACCACATGGGGATTCTGTTTTGTTCTTTTTTTGTACTGGTAGTCACTTTCTTTGTTAAGTTTTACTCTACGGCATTTATGGCAGGTGGACTATTCTGTACTGTTTCTGTTGTTAGGTAAGATCAAAATGTACCGGAATTACAGACCTCTATCATAAGTAACCACCCACTGATTTAATCCCCCTGCCATCTATTGGTCTGTATTTAATTACAATAACAAAGTCTGTATATGTGGTCTACTTTGGAAAGTTGTCCAAAACCTGTTTGATGTTATGTCTACCTCATTCTTTCGGTTTCCAATTTAGCAAAGGGCTGTCGAACCCCTGGGCACCGGAACTATTGATTCTGAGATACACGTGTGCAATACAGGTGAGATTTTAACCTTTTAGTGACTTTGTGTGATTGTGAAATAAATTTATATAAAATTTTGTATGCAGCTTTAAATCGGACTTTTCTACTTGTAAGTAACGGTGATCACCATAATCTGGGACCAGCCATAACTAAGCTAGATGAAGTATAGGTAGGCCTATACAACTTAACGTAATTATGCCGGTATGAGACCTATATCCAGTTGTTGAGTACGACTTTAAATCCCAAACATACACATATATAGATGCTGGCTTTTCTCCGGTCGTACGTGAGAAGGTCTTCCGACAACCTGCGGATGGTCGTGGTTTTCTCCCGGACTTTGCCCGGTTTCTTCCTACCACATAGCTGGCCGCCGTCGTATAAGTGAAATATTCTTGAGTACGGCGTAAAACGCCATGAAAAAAATAAATAAATACATACATATATACATATGTTTGATATACATCCTAAATTATAATTTTTAAATAAATTTCATCTGACCACTGGATTGTATCAAAGAAAAATCAATAACGGATTTATTTTGTGGACAGTTTTCGGTGAAATGACCTATTTGTGTACGGCTTACATGCATCTAAGGATAGATGAAACTTATATGTTATTATTACTTACACTAAGTAGCGATGACAATGCAATATAACACATAAGGTGATTTAAGCATTTTCGTGCTGGCATATGAAGGCACAATTCAAACTGACCCAGGATGTTGGGTGAACAGACAAATGTGCTATCATCATTTCGTTCGTCATCTCTAGTGATTTGTGGCCTTCAAGAGCAAACACTATCCATTTTCTTCCGTTGATTAATGACATGGGCACCGGATTGTAATCGATTGCAGTTATTCTCAGGGTGACTATATAGCAGAACGCTTAACGATCAATTTGATTTACACTATACAGGAATAGCTTGACAAATTGTGAGACAATTACCTATAAATTGACGAGCTCCCGGCCGCTTCCACCCGTTTGCATAATCCGCAAATTTGAGTCCATTCTAGTGTGAAAGTTTTTATCAATGCATGCACCTATAGGGCATATCATGCAACAAATGCGAAAAACCAGCCTCAGCGTGATTAACAAAGGGCAAACTGTACGGAAAGCAGAACGCTGACACACAAATGATACGAGCCAAAAAAAAAATAAATAAATAAACATCCAGAAGCTACGTATAAATCGATGTATTGGCGTCGGAAGTAAATGACCTTTTATCACCAACTTCTGCATTATTGACAAATGGTCAGTATCCATCTCCATAAACATGTGGAGAGAACCTGCTGTAGAGGCGGTATGCAGATCCTCGCAAACCTGTTGTCTTTATTTTTTTTGTTCTTTGTTTTTTATTATTATTATTACACGTGCTTATTTAAATAATGCCGTGATTTGTTTTATCTCATGGGGGTCTTGCTATAAACGAATAAACGAAAAAGCAAGTTAAATTTCTACAACTACCTCATAAATTTTACAAACTTCCAAAAGCCGTTTCTAGAAGGGTACAGCTCTTTTTTTCCCAAAGCAAAATTCAAGCAGGTTTTCCAGTGGCTTTTCTTACATCTAACAAAACAAAAGCTTTGATTTTTTTCGTTTCACGTGGTGATAAACTTTCAAGAAATTCAATCGCTTTAATAGATTTTTCCCGTTTGACATTTACGCTTGAGTAAGACATAAGTTGATGGCGACATATGTTGATGAACACAAACAACATTCAACCTTAAAACAACAAAAAGTCATAGTTTTAGTCTGATTAATTCGATGTGCTCGTCGTGTGAGCCGCCTGTTCCATAACTTACGGTAAAAAATGAAAACACAAAACTTAATAGTCTTTTTTATGTTCAAGATTATATGCACCTTATAGAGAGCTGGATGACTCTATTTTTGTACATCGCACCATCGTACTGACTCCAGCCTGTGAATCTCTTTACGAAGTAACCAGTCTTTTTTCGAAGATGTGTGCCTATGTATGATTGAGTTTTGAAGAGATCAAGATTTTTACACATATAAGTGGGTAAGTTTGTATAAAGCTGGTCTTTGAAGGAACCAACAGGAAAACTTGGTGGAGAGGGGATTTGCGTTTTGAATTAAATGAGGTTGGCTTGAGATTTATTTATTTATTTGGTGTTTCACGCCGTACTCAAGAATCGGAAACCCACGACCATCAGCAGGTTTCTGGCAGACGACCGGACAGGAAGCCGGCATGAGTTGGGCTAGAACTCACAACGACCGCATTGGTGAGAGGCTTCTGGGTCATTACGCTGTGCTAGCGCGCTAACCAACTGAGCCACGGAGGCCCCTGGTTGACATGTGACGTAACATATAAAATGCTGGAGGAAGTGTCAATGATCTCATAGAAGGTGAATATACATGCATGCGTCGAAACAGACATTCATGTACCACCCGTCATCCAATAAGGACGTTCCAGGTCAATAATCGCAAGGCCAATTCCCAAGCCGATGTATCACATAAACCATCAAAGAACTAAAAAAGTATGTATCGCATGCTGGAGATGCTGTATAAGTCTGATGTCGGGTGTCTTTAGGAAGAAGTTTGAGTGAGACAGCACATTTATCAGCACTTCAGGAGAAATCGTCGATATGACTGAAATAATGACAGGAAGCAAGTAAACAAGTAGACAAATGAACTCCATCTGAATGTTGTGCAGAGCTTTAGTTCATTGTGATTAAAGCCCCAACACTTGGTCTAAATTTATGCAGTTTGAGTGTCATCAGACCATGTAAAACAGTTGCAATATTCCAGGATTAGATCTAACTCTAGGCGCTGGCTCACAATGTTGGTTCCACACAATAGGCTTTTCATCCATTAACATGTTCACCGTGTAATAATACTCTAAATTCCCAAAGGCCAAATATAAGAAGGCGATTGTGTAACTCTCTCGTGACAAGCTCCGACATTGTTCACAGAACTTTATGTGTTTCAATCCACATTCAAAGTAATCTGTTAACGCGTTTTCCCCGGAATCTTGAAGCTTTGGGTTTAATACTCTAAGGCAAAGGCAAATGTTTACCGACGTTTTTTTATCTGGTTGTTCAGGCTTATTGGATTTTTTGTCACGATTTCCTATTTGTTTAAATAATAGAAATTAAGAATACAAGAAAGGAAACAACAGGGAAATATTGATTCATGCTGCTAACAAACTGTAAAGGACACATTCTTACAAAAATGTAATGAATTTCAGTTTTAGTGCTGAGAGGCATTTACCAGAGCAACCGTTTTTCCTGTCGTATTATATCTGAGTTGAATTTAATCTATAATAAAACCTCTGAAGATGGACACCTTCATAAACCATCATCTTATCAAAAATATGACAATACTTCTCTCCCTGTAGGCATATAAATAAAACAATGCTTGATGTCACCAAAACTCTAGTCCATGCATATGTCATCTGACGAAGCTGAGAAAACTTTATTTTATCAATTTGTTTTCTGACCAGTCTTCCTTAGGGTGATTTGCTAGCTAAAATTTATTTATTTATTTGATTTTTGCTTTACGCCGTACCCAAGAATATTTCACTTATACGACGACGGGAGGAAACCGAAAATAGCCCAGGGGAAACCCACAACCATCCGCAGGCTGCTGGCAGATTTGCTAGCTGAAATGTCTATAGGTTTTGCTTATGTGTTATTTATATGAGCTTATATATTAGTCCGGCCATGTTATACATTTTTTAGTGTAATTGTAATATGTGCCATTGTTTACAGCTGCATATGAACTCTGACCCCAGCCTGTAGGCCGGTCTGTGGGGAGGGTCAAACATTGTGCGCGGACCAACCTTAAGGCCATGTGGTCAACACCATCACCGCCTACGTGTCTAGTGATTTTACTCCACAGTGATGCGTCTTAGTCCAGTGATTCTCTACCGTCTGTACAGATGGTATTAGTGCATCCTAACCGACAATCCTTCACTGTCAAGAAATGATTAAAATATTTTCCATAGCTTTATTTGTTTGGCTTATGCTTTGTCCATACAACGTCATAGGACGCATTATTTTAGGACCTTCTCATCTCAGATTCAGTTTGCTTGATCACTCTTACATTTTTCAAGAGGATAGACAATTCGTACCGTGTACTATAATCCCCTCATCATTCATGTACTATAGGCGTTGTTTCGGCATGTAAGCTGGCATCACCTTTTTAATGTTTCAAATGATTAAGAGATAGTGGAAAAGAGAGTAACAATACAATAACTTTGCTTAAGTCTGCGTATAAGCTTACCGACCAAAGAAACATTTACGTGCACTGTGGAATAAGGCTATACAATATATATTTAGGGCACAGTGATACTCTGGGCTTTCAGAATATTTTCCTTGTGGTCAAGCGTGACAGATTTATAGTGTTTGGCCGAGATATTCCCTGTTTGAGCCTATTGACTTCTGGTTACACGTCAATATTTCATGTAGAAATCAGGATTATATTCCACAACAACTACGTCGCGTTACACGGACATCTCGCGAAATCCATTGTGCTTGTTTTAATGAAACGAAATAATTTGATCACTTTTATCGTTGATAAACAGTTGAGATAAACCGCTATGTTTGCTATGCATGACTCCCAAGACGTCGAGACCGTGAAACAATTAATAAATGTAGCAGAAAGTAACTTCACAGTTACAGTGTCACCAGAGCCTGCTAATATTTGATGTATATGTAGACTGCGTCAATCAGTGGAGACAGGTAGTAACGACACTGCAATGAAGGGTTCCTGTTGATTAGTTATTTATTTAGGCACTGATTACCGTATACACAGACGCACTGATTACCGTATACACAGACGAACTGGTTACTGTATACACAGATGCACTGATTACTATATGCACTGAGGCTCTGTATACTGTATATACTGACGCACTGGTTACTGTATACACAGACGCGCTGGTTATTGTATATACAGACACACTATTTACTGTATACATAGATGCTCTGGTTACTGTATATGCAGACGCACTGATTACTGTATACACAGGCGCACTGGTCACTGTATACACGGACGCACTGGTTACTGTATATACAGACGCACTGGTTACTGTATACACAGACGCACTGTTCACTGTATATGCAGACCCACAGAATACTGTATACACAGACGCACTGGTTACTGAATATAAAGACGCACTGGTTACTGTATATACAGACGCACTGGTTACTGTATACACAGACGCACTGATTACTATATATAGAGACGCAATGGTTACTGAATATACAGACGCACTGGTTACTGTATACAGAGTCGCACTGGTTACTCTATATATATAGACGCGTTCCTTCTGTTGTGTCCATAAACGATTAGTACAGCCATTTCTGGTAGGTGACGTATAAGTACTATTGTCATATAATGCAGTACGGTCAATTTGGCCACATAGGTGAAAAGTTAAAAAAAAACGGCGTTAAACACCAGTTATATAAATATGTAGATGAATAAATAAATAAATAAAATACGTAAATATGAATTCTATCACAACGATTAGATATGTTGGATAACGTCCTTTGTAATGTCACATAATACATGACTATACCAAGGTGGTTCTTGGAAAGGAAAGTTCACATCACACATTTCCCAAAAACTTAACTTTAACAACTCACTTGGTTACACCTTTAATTATCTTTTGACTGAGGTGTTATCTGGTACTGTAGAATACGTCACTGATATAACGGGAGTTAGGATTACGGGTGTAGGTCAAGATTTTGTCGCTGGACGATAAAACCGTCATGGAACTCACACAAAGGCGACAACATTGCCCTTGTGTGTTACGGCTTTTACGTACGCCGAAGTGTCAAGCTCTCAGTAAAGGCAATTGGTACCCGCAAATACATGGGTTCGCTGACTATCCCAATATCATGTCCAGTAGTTGGTGAATATAAATGCAAACTCAGCATGGAGGTGTGAGTGCATGTCTAATGGAGTCTTTGACCAGAGGCATTTTGAGACATAACCAAATCTCAAGGGTGTTTTGCCACACTGCATGGAATCAGTAAAAGTCATCCAGTTGTCAAGGCTGATGTAGTCTTCCCATATCCAGGTAATGGTACAGTTTGTCTGCTAAAAAGAACAGAAGGACATGTTTCTATATCGTGTAACGAATATAACATTTTATAGACATGATTCATATTTGACCCATCACATTCTGAAATGTTATCACGCTAAGTGATTTGGTTTTCCACATGCATGCCTTGCGTGCATGTGGACTAACATTCCACGTTGACCAAGACAAAACTACCAGTTACGCTCATCGATTGGTCATCCATTTTGGGAAGGAAAATATTTTCCAGACCAGTGTTTAAAAACTTAATTCTAACGTAATATCTGTTATACGTTTCGTAAAAAAGAACCTAGTTTTGTTGACCCTAACCATCAGAGTATATCAAGGTATGCACGAGAAAGGTCATTGGGGAATAAGTACATTCACAAACATTTGGAGATGGCTAAGCGTATGGGATGCCTACATGGTCGAGCGATTACATGCAGAACAGAAGAGAGCAAAGTTAGTGTTGAGGGTGCGTGTCTGGTGCCTTCAAACCAGGGACCAATTTGGACACTTATCCCCAGACGACTTGGAATGAAGCGGAAAGCGTCAGCTAATGTAATGGAACTTTCTGGAATGTGTCTGAAGGAAGTCATAATTACCTGCAAAGGACCATTTGTTAAACACGGAATAATATGAAATTGGGTTTAGCTGGGTGCTATTAGGGTCAGTTGTAAGATGAAGACTCTTTTACTGAGAATGTCTTGTCCATACGTTGGAGAAGGACACAAAGCAAATTTTAACTTTCTCTGACTTCTCGTAAATACCACAGATCACTCTTGATAGTCATATGTAGATTGTTATTGTGATGCATCAATGTTTTTTGTCATCTCTCCGGTAGGCTGGCTCTGCTTGGAATACCGTTATCTTAACACTAATATCCCGGAGGAGTCGGGGCTTCCATGTCTTATTAGATTAGCCTTCTTGTGTAATTAACTTATCTGGGACAGTTTTCCAGGCAATGTGGTATCTTCAGAACCCTGACCAGTCAAGTATTAATAAGACAAGTTCATTCTACCCCAAGACTTATTAGATTCTACATCACATATTCAAGGACCAATTCAAATCGTTCGCTTATTGAACAATCTTAAACGAAGTTTGTCGACAATTTTAACTAAGAACTAACTATAACTTTTAACTCTAAACACTCAGTAAAACACTGAGAATCTCTTCGATATTATCGTTTTTGATGACAGCAGTTGAAATTTTAGTATATTCTTGATATTGTCTGGTCTGAACAATATTTACTTGTTTTATTGGTGTTTTATCCCGTACTCAAGAATATTTTACTTATGCGACGGCACCCAGGAGGAAAGCGGGCAGGAAAGCGCAAGTCCGGAGGAAACTCATGGCCATCCCCAGGTTACTGACAGAGCTTCTCACGTGAGACAGGAGAGGAAGCCAGCATGAGCTCACACCGACCCTATTGGTGAGAGGCTCCTGTATGATTCTTTGCACTGCACTAGCACGGCAACCACTCTGCCAAGGAGGCTACCGTCTAAACATCAACAATCTATGCAAACACCCGTTTACCAGCCACCAACCAAAATAGACGTTTTATGTCAATAATCGCAGTGCCAACATCTAACACAAACCACATACATAAGGTACGAAATTAAGACGGAGTGATGCAAAATGAAGCGAACAGCAGTTTTCAATAATGTTGGAAAGACACAAGGAATGAGTGGAATCCGTATTCAAATCGTGTAGTCTTCGATGAATGCCTTAGGCGGTAGGTCTCATTTATCAGCGAATACTACGATATTACGTCTATTTATATTACGTCATGGTTGCAGCCAAGTTACCTTCCTGCGACAGTAAGGTGGATCAGTCTAAAGAATCACGCAACGAAGAACAGGGTAAACCGCGCCGGACAGCTCAGTTTAGTGCGACATGAAACCAAAAACACATTAGCAAAATAAATTCATTAACTCGGCAGTGACAGCTCGAAATCATATCGCAGATCAGGATATTTCTCACTACGTTGCCTAAATCAGCTAGTGTAACCCGTCGCCTTTGAGTGTGGGGTAGAGAATGCTAACTGATAAATTCGATGAAAGCCACTAAGGAGTCCTCCAACGCCCAGGTATACAGGCCACATCAGGACTCAGTATGAAGAAATTCTAATGTAGAATTCATGGAACTTTGTAGCCGCAGGGAAAGCATCGAATCTATAACTATCTTAAATTCACTTTCATGTCGGTCTCTAAGAATTATTAATGTACCATGGTCCCTTTATCGTCTGCCTAATGACGTGGTAATAGTCAAAATGCAAATCTACGGGGCCTGGGGAGCATGTCTGTGAGTTCTCATAGACATAAGGCGCTACTGGAAAATCTCCAATGGCATTAGCCCATTCCAGTAAGCAGTCAAGTGCAAAGACTGTTTAATGTCTACGCTCATTCTGGCTAACTAAAACAAAACTTTGGATAAAAACTGAAGGTTGTACAGAATATGGTATTTAAGCCTACGCTTTACAAACTAAAGTGTTTTGCTCTTGCATGCCAGAAATAAGAAGTTTTCCCAATAAATTCACCATTATTAAGAGGACTTCATACGGCATATCAGAAAAAACTTTGTCCAGTGTCGTGTGGGTGTAGAATAAATTCATAAATCTTTCTTCACGTAGTTTTTATCTGTCAGCGCAGAGCGCTGAATAGCGTTTTGATTCTAATCGCTGCTTGTCCAATCCTTTCTAATGCTATCTTTTGTCAGAGCAAATCAAAACGATGGAACGAAAGTCCGAGAAAGCCCTACGCTCTTGAACAATGGATCTGAAACAAATTGTGGGCTGATGCCAGGGGGCGAAGTATATTGGTGAAGAATTACAAAAGAAACACTGCTGAAGTTGTGTGGAGACAGCTCGTTTGGAAGAATAAGTACGAAAACATTGGCCGGTGTCACAAAGTCAAAGTGGATTTGAGCTACAGCGGATGTCAGAGGTCGTGAATATTTCATTGGATAGGGATTAATCGCCCCAGGGAACAAACCGAAAACTTTATTATTTCTGATTTCAAGAAGGCATCAGAAGCCTATTTTACTAGCCGTTGGCTGCTAAATCTCGAGGTCTTCAAGGGGGAGAAATTATAACTGAAGGATTTATTGTAGAAATTATTGTGGAAATGAGATATATACTCATAACCTTTACAGAACAGTCAAGAGCTGACCGATTCCTTGCGGTCAACCAAATTTGAAAGCGACATTGAGAGTCCAGCCAAGGGCAGGAGTTCTTGTATCAAATCCTTTAAAGAATTTTAAAGTTGAAACTTTTGGAAAGTGCTCATGATGGACTGTGTTCGCAGACAGACCTACTTTAAGTTAAGTAGATAGCTTTAAATAATAATAATAATAATAATAATAATAATAATAATAATAATCACAATAATAATAATAATAATAATAATAATAATAATAAACACACCAACAATATTGTATGTCTTGCATCGCTGAATACGTTCCTACATACGAGATACAAGTATGGAGTTAAATATTAAATTCTTTTGCGGTAGCCCGATGTTACTTGTATTAAGGATGGTAGTGATCCTTCTATAAAGTATAAACAGCACAGATGGATAAAGTAACTGTTTTGTTTTGTTTTTATAATATCGTGTACATATAGCTTAACTTAGTATTATGAATTATATTAAATAACCTTCTTGTCTCTTTTATCTATATCTTTGTCCATTTGTAGAGTTGATATATTCAATCAAGTTATGGCATCTGACACTATTGTTTAAATTGCTCAGTATGACGCTTAATTATTGCGCAAGGGTAACAGCTTGGTTGGCTGGCAGCTGCAGACAGGCCTATTGATGTGTGAACCACCTACGGAGTACACCTGGCACTCGCATCTAGTAGGACCGGTTCTGGTTACACGAGAGGAACTACCTGTAGTTGTCAACCAGCTTAACCTAGACCACCTGGACTGCAATGCATTGTTGGACAGTAGATATAAACCCGAAGTCGAAACAGTACGTCATATTAAAACTGACTGCTATAAAGAAATATATCTCGCTGATCCAACAATTCTGTGTTGTCCAGTTTTTCAGAAGGATAGTAACAAGAATTGAGTTATAGAAGGGTAAGGAGTTGAAACCTTTTCTATACTTGTATAACACACGTGGCGGGAAATAAATCGTGACGTGTCCACGTGACCATCAAATAAAAATGCAATAATCCTGTTTTTCATCCAAAAACAGAGGGAGTGTAACCAAAATATTGTTGAATGTTGCACTGAGAGTGCACTTTTAGAACGATGCTGGTAAATGAAGGTGAAAAAGAAATATTCAGGAACAGACATGTCATATTTTACTCTTTGGTGGTTTGGAAGACTATTACAGGATCTCTCTGATGGCTGAACTTTGTCCTCAAAAGCTTTACACCATGTTCATTTCTTATATTGGAGCCATGCTTAAGATATAAACTGGCAATCTGGGTATTACGCGTCGTATAATGGTATAGTACACATGGCCTGGCTTCTTCTAGTGATGCGCCAGGACTGGTGTACTGAGCCTGACTTTCTGGTGATGCACCAGGCGAAGTGTATTGGGTCTGACTGTCTGGTGATGTGCCAGGCCAGATGTATTGAATCTGACTTTCTGGTGATGCGCCAGGCCTGGTGTATTGAGTCTGACTTTCTGGTAATGAGTCAGATCTGGTGATGAGTCAGATCTGGTGTATTGAGTCTGACTTTCTGGTAATGAGTCAGATCTGGTGATGGGTCAGATCTGGCGTATTGAGTCTGATTTCTGGTAATGAGTCAGATCTGGTGATGAGTCAGATCTGGTGTATTGAATCTGACTTCCTGGTGATGTGACAGGTCTGGTGTATTCCGTCTGACTTTCTGGTAATGAGTCAGATCTGGTGTATTCCGTCTGACTTTCTTGTGAGGAGTCATATCTGGTGTAGCTTTTGTATTCTAGCGTGTTACATCAGTACTTTTGCAGGTCATCTGAAGACCTCCGGACGCCACCAGGTAAATCATACACATGATGTGTTTGTGGATATGGCTTATTACAGGGAAAAAAGACTTATTTCAAAGTTGAAGTGTCGTTAGTTTGTCTAACGTTACCTGATCTTCAGTGGACTGTGGTACCAGAACCAAAATTTATCAACAACACAACAGGCCTTTAAAACTAGGACGTAAGTGAATTCTAATGGAATATTGGTATTAAACCTAACAAAGTTATGGGAAAAAGTATATTAATTAAAGTTTTAATGGATTTTTTTTCTCTCATAGGGTTTTGCCAGAATAGCTTGCTTTCCTCGGAGCGTAGTTACACAGCCGGTCTTCTTCAGGGTGAGACGTTAATGCCCAAATGAGGTGGCATGTTTCTGTTATGCGCACCCTCATGCACTTTATCATCACTTATTGGCTGCTAAGTGGCCATGTGCACGTTAGACGGCCGGCATCGAATGTAGCTGTGTTGTTATAATGGTAGCATCTCTCCCAATTACAATTTATAGATGGGATGTTGTACATTGAGGGACATCCATCACATCAAGGGGTTAATCTGATCAATGGTGCACTCGCATTAGGGGACCATCTTCACTTGAAGAATCTTGTGTTCTTTATTACCGTGGCATTACATTAAATGGTTACTACTTACTTCGTCTCAGTCACATTTCACAAGCACAGGTTCAATCAAGTTTCAGTCTTTTCACGATTACTTTCAGTCATTCAAGCAGTCAATCATTTAATCAGGGAATCTGTCTAAAAGTCGATATCAATAAGGAAACGTACAAAGCTGATGGTTTGTAACACAAAATTTTCTCTACAACAGCTTGTTCAGCAGGATCTGCAATTCCAATTCAAATGACTCCGCGCAAAAGTCAATTTATGTCAATAGTCCTTGCAAATCCATACAGGTCTTCATATTTGTGAATTACTCTGTAAAAAAAGTCATCAATCAGAGTTCATAACGATGCTGTGTTTCTAACTTGACGTTTCTTTATCTGAAGGCTGAGAGCCATACGTGTAAATCGATTTAGCACTTGACTTTTACACATAGACGATGCTCACGGGAAAACCCCATCGACAGAAGAAAACGTCGATATTTACCGCGGCTTTGTGGGGACAAACCATATAATCTGCCAATGAACGTTCTAGTTTGGTTAATGAAGAGCTACATTATATTTTCACTCTTTAAGATTTCACGTTATATAAGCCCTGTTTACAGAATAAGTAATTGAATAAGCTGCTGAAAAGAAGGTGTAAACAGGAGAATATGTCGAAGTATACATTGAAAAGCCCTGCAAAGCATTGACAAATCCATGCATTAGACCTGACCACTGTGTGCTTTTCCTGAAGCCATCGTACGACTAAATCTGTAAATACCCGTGCTTGTACACCACTTAATTAGCATCCTGGAAGCCATATAAGTAAAACAGTTTCACAACAAATATTTTGAAAGATACCGGAGCTGTACTAGATCCTGGAAAAACGTGTACAGCATAGCGCTTAGGCGATACGATGACCGATTTTTGCTCACATACCGGCCACCGTAGATGACGCAAACGCGTTTAGTCTGGTTTTCTGGCACGAATTGGATATCGATGGAATTATGGTAATAGACATGAAGAATTTCGGGCTATTTCGCGGTCCACAGATTATAATTTTTTTTATTGCCGAGCGATAGGCCAACCGGTTTGCGACACGATGATCCCTGCAATTTGGCCAGCTAATCGTGAGTTGCAGTGACGAGATTAACAGTCGCTCAACACAGGTGAAAGTAACAATCGAGCTAATCTTTTATGTTTTAAAAAAGCATCACCGCCAAAAATAAATAATTCTTGAATTATACTGAATGGAAACAGCGACTGGTAACACATAGAAATGCCAATTAAAGTTTTGTCTTAGCCCCCAACCACTGGCTCCAAGGTACGGCATGCCGGGATGTATCACGCGCGCACAACAGCCTGAAGGCGAGGTGTGAATTGAGCCTCGTGTCCGTTGTAAGGCAAAGGCGAGCGGCTCCCTAGAATTCGCGTCACAGCCTGCAGTTTCAAACAAGCAAGTAACTAAACAGTAACTACATCTTCTGCATTCCGGGAGTGGCTTTTTTGTGGGGGGAGGGGGGATATATGCTTCGTCCATCGGCTTTTTATTTTAGTAGGCATGGCTGAATTAGCAAGTCCTCCGTAATCAAAGGGTCTTTTAATGAGATCTGGTCCATATTTTCTCAATCAGTGGCCACGTATGCAACTTTAAAACACCTGTGTTGTGTTACTGCAGACGCACAGCCACACTTGGGCATGGAATAATCTCGAAATTAGGTGTAAAAGAACAGCGATTGTCTCCTGTGGTCTGTGTTGTTAGAGAAGCCCCACATGCCTGCAGGAAATGTACCGCCGTGACGTCAACGGTGGTTCGATCGTAGTGGAGTAGATTTTCTAATGTGTGATCCCCAAATTCTACCCTTTTTCTTCCGTTTTCGACGCTTTAAACGATTGCAATGGATTCAGAGAACATGAAACTATATGCAGTTTGGAAGGTCCAGCGCTAGGGATCTACTTTAAACGCCATATAGGCGTAAACGCTCTGTCAACCTGTTTGCGCCGTGGCCAACATCATATACACGTAAACCTTCTGTCAATTTTTACGTGCCGTGGTCAACACCACATACATGTAAAGGTTCTGTCAACCTTAAGCGCCGTTGCCAACAAAATATACACGTAAACCTTCTGTCGACCTTTAAATGCTGTGGCCAACACTATATGCACGTAAACGTTCTGTCACCCTTTAAGCGCCATGGCCAATACCATATACAAGTAAACGTTCTGTCAACTTCTAAGCGCCTTGGCCAACACCATATCCACGTAAACGTTCTGTCAACCTTGAAACGGTCTGCTCTTAACCACCTAAAGTTTTTGTTAACTTTGAACAAAATACTTCTTCAGTTCAACGTTACTGACCACTAAGTATGTATTGTCCACGTCATAGTTTAGATTCTACCGTTGACTCAAATGTGAGCTGCACATGGCCTGTAGAGTGCACGTGGCCTGTATTGTATGGCTGCATAGCCGACGTGTTATGATCTATCCATTACCAAGAATACTACACGTGTGACAACTCAGTGAAGTAGAAAAATATAAACTGTATGGGAGAGGGACAGCAGGTTTACATTCAACTGACGACAGCAATAAATAATAGATGGTTAGAATTGCACTTTCGGCCTTCGACTGCCTAGGAGGTCACTTCTCGATCCGTGACATCCTACATATGTCCTTGGTGGGTATGGAAACAAAACATACTTTAATGCTCCTCCTGGTTGAGACATGGTGAGTTAAATGTATCCACTCCACGTGAAAGATTGTCTCACGAGACTGTACAATCAAACACCTCGAAACATCCCTGAAGATACTAATCGACATATAATATCATTTAATATTGAAGAACACGAATATAAATGGCGCGTGGTAAATCGGTTTAATTACAGGGAGATGATTTGGTGGCAGAAAGGGAACTCGTGGGATTCTAAACGTTATTCATATGCCCACAATGGATGCCGACTGATCAAACCCAGATGTGACTTTCTAACGATACTACCACATGTGCCACCAATCAATGTTGATTTCGGCATATCCTACCGAACGCTTTACTTCCAATCACTAGAACTCTAGTACACATTAGCTTACCTAACTCTACAGGCGTGACTGTATCTAACAACTCATTCACATCAGCAGAGAAATCTCGAAAGGGAACACTGAAGATAAACTAAAAACATATACCAAGGAACAACCCTAACGAAGGTAGAGCAAAGACAAGAAAAGATCTCGCAAAAGGGAAAACTCTTTGTCGCCTACACATTTTGTCTTGAGACGTAAATTACTGACTAACATAAAGTTATCTTTTATGGAATTGTGTGAAAACCATACATGTGTAATTTAAAGTCGTCTGGATGAGAGTTTTAAAATGATTATTTCAAAAACCTCTTAACACCATAGACGGAAACAGTTTATTGCTTATAAATTTATGAAGCACGGGCATGTCCCAAGGGCTCATGAAATCAAAAACATTACTTAAAGTATCCGGCATAAGGTAAAAGTATGTAACAACGTTAGGGATGTCGGCACATCATAGCAATATAGATAATTTGACAGCATGTGTTTGACTAATAGCAGAACAACCAACTATTGAATGAAATTGTAATCTTGGATATGGACTAAATACCTACAAATTCAAATTAATAACGGCATTTTTTTCGTGTAACGGAAATTACCTTTATACAAGAACACATACCACGTGAACAGATATAATGCAAACGGGAGAAGAGCTGTAGAGGGGTGAAAACAACGCAGATTCCATGTGGTCTAAGTACTGGTCACTGTATAATGGGTTGTGAAGGTGCTACTGGCATATTTAAGCACGGAAAGTTTGTATATTGATGGTTGAATGGGATTTGTAATGCGTTCCGAGAGTGTAGTCAGAGTTTAATGCGAACTGCTCATGTAAATTTTAAAAAAATATCAACTTATCCGGCCTCAAATTTCATCAGAATGAGTTAAAAACGCAGTGATGTTACTTGTATGCTCGCAGACCTCACTGACTTCTGCCGGATCGTCATGATTTCCTTCTATCAAACAATTTGTAACCGTCGTATCAGAAATTTAGTCTGGAATACGTAGTTAAATCGGGATTTAAATCTAGCTGACTGGTAAAATATGTAGAATAAGCATGAGCGGGATTCTGTGCCTTAGCTTTTTTGTTCGGTTTAGCGCAACCAGTGGCCATACCTTTTTATATTTTACATATGAACGATCAGTCATGAGGAGATGAGTTTAATACAAGCTAAATGCTTTACTACACGTGAAAATGGCTCTGTTATATTCACGGTTGACGGTGTGATTTCGTCGCTTATTGTTTTACGTCAGATGTGATTAACGTGCTGTATTGTGTGATCGGTTCATAGACAAACTCAAGGTCATTTATACACTTCTTTAAACTTACCGGAATTAAAACAAGAAACTGATGAATCGTCTCGGACAATTTTTAAAGAACGAAAGTGCTATTTCTGTTGCAATAGAAATCAGAAAAGAAGTAGAGAGTCTTTGTAGATATCATTCTACCCAAATCGAATGTAAACCCCCATAAAGATTACTTGCTAGACCTTTCTATATTAGTGAGATCTTCATACTGCATTGAACTTCTGTATTTAAAGGCAACGAGGATCCAAAGGATCCAATGCAAGAATACAAATGGCTATAACTGGTTAACTGGATATGCAAGGTCAATAGAAACATTGCTCTTTCGGCCAAAAACGATCCGATGCTACTCTCCATAATTAACTTCGCCGCAGACCAGTTCAAACTTATCACCAACGACGGGTCTCAGTACGTGTGGGCATAAGGTAAAAGTTCGAGCCATCTATTTGCTCGAGGCTTATAGGATAAGGTCAATCCAAACTCCATTACAGTCTGTGAACCTCGGGCATTTCATATCGAGCGGTTTGAGATCAGTCTGTTATTCACATCTCTATCATTAGCTTTTAACCTTGCCCCCATCCTTATTCATTATTGACCGGTAACTGAAGACATGTTGCTCCGCTAACTTGATTGCTCTGCCCACTTAAGTAAATACAATACACGGGCTGTTTATTAAGGAAATATCCAAGCCTCTAAATATTTCGTCATAAGCACTATCGACAAACCCATCACCAGATATGTATGGTCAAATAAATAGGGATGGCTCTTTTATCGCTAGAGGTAAAAATTTCCTACTGTATCATGTGACGTGTCAAACATGTTAGGCGAGTACTTTGGATCACATTTGTACTGTAAGATGGCCATCTGAAAAAGAATTCACAAGAAGTAAGTAATTTACAGTAGACAAAAGATGAAGAAAATTGAGGAGCTGAACGTTTGTGGACTTTGAGTTCTCGAAGGAAAGGCTACCTAGTCTATGTACTCCAGCTAATTGACCGACCGACTTGTAATTTTATGTATTCCGTGCGAATTTTGTTTTCAAGCTAGTCACTTAGTCCGGGAGGCTAAAATTAAGCATTTCTTGTATCAAACTACCTGCCCTCATGTTGTCAGTAGATAGCCATAATCCCCTCAATTTCAATAATTCCATCCAATCACTCTGTACTCGGTCATAATTCTTCACGGAAATCTCATCAGGATCAATATTACAATCACAACAGTTATATAATTTTGTCGCTGCTGAAATCAAATCTCCCTATATTCAGAAGGCACTATTATCAATGGAGTATGACTGTATTTACACCTTTAAATCTCTGTGAGGAAAGTGAGCTTACAGCTTACATCTTTTCTGGCCTCTGTTGGAAATGATCTGCACAAGAAATTTCAGACATATCTCAAATAAGTAGAATCCATCTGTGCTATACAGCGCCTTACATACTAGTAACAGGCGGGGTGTAGCGTGTAACTCTACACCATGTAATCGCCAAGTAACTTTATATATCAAATTGGACATCACAAACATGGCAAATTGGACTACACCTTACAACGAGGAAGACAGCTGAGTCAATTGCCGTGGGTGTGACAACGCGCTAATGGAAGCCATCTGGGCGCTGTAAGCTTACTGGGATGTATCAAACAGTGTTATATAAAATACAATCTGATTGGGACGATATTGCACACTGAATAACTCACCCTGATCTTATAACACTAACAGGTTTGAAGATATCTTAAACATAAATCATCAAACACTTACAAACATTACAAACATTACAAAAACCTCTGACATACAAAGATTACAAACATTAAAAACACCTCTGACTTATTGATTATAAGTCAGATAAGACTTAAGATTATAATGAACATACAGCCTGTCAGTGTATCTAATAATAATATGGTTAACAGAGAGAGAAAAGATCAGATAGGATTTGAAACACGTGAAAGCCATATATTGCAACGTGTCTTAGCAGAGTTATGTGTAACACAAATGAACAAAAACTAACGAAAGAATAAGGTGGGACGGGAAATGGTGAAATGGTGCCATGTGATGGTACATGAAAAGGTGAGGAAAGGGTCTTGTGGTGAGACAGAAACGGCTAAAAGCTTCTTCAGGTGGTAATGACCCGAGGAAATCTTGTTCCGGATGGGACAGGAAATGAGGAAAGCTTCTGCGGGTGGGATAGGAACGGACGAAAACTTCTTCAGGTGAGACAGGGACTGAGGAAAACCTTTTCAGGTGGAACAGAAACTAAGGAAAACTTCTTGTGGTCAGAGAGGAATTGAGGAAAACTTGTTGTGGTGGAACACAAACTAAACGAAGCTTTTTGTTGGGGGACAAGGACTGAGTCTAGTTTCTTGTGGTGATACACAAACTAAGCGAAGATTCTTGTGGGGGAACACGAAATGAGCGAAGCTTCTTGTGGGGGGAATCGCATTAAGCGAAGCTTCTAGCTGGAGACACGAACTAAGCTAAGCTTCTTGTGGTGATACACGAACTGAGCGAAGCTTCTTGTTGTGGTACACGAACTGAGCGAAGCTTCTTGTGGTGATACACGAACTGAGCAAAGCTTCTTGTGGTGGTACACGAACTGAACAAAGCTTCACGTGGTTATACACGAACTGAGTGAATCTTCTTGTGGTGATACACGAACTGAACAAAGCTTCACGTGGTTATACACGAACTGAGCAAAGCTTCTTGTGGTGATACACGAACTAAGTGAAGCTTTTTGTGGTTGGAAACGAACTGAGCAAAGATTCTTGTGGTGATACACGAACTGAACAAAGCTTCACGTGGTTGTACACGAACTGAGTGAATCTTCTTGTACACGAACTGAGTGAATACATGTACTAAGCAAAGCTTCTTGTGGTGATACACAAACTGAGCGAAGCTTCTTGTGGTGATACACAAACTGTGGGGGGTGGGGTGGGGGTGGGGGGGGGGTGGACTAAGCGAAACTTCACGAACTGAGGAAAACTTCTTCAGGTGGGTCAGGTACTGATGAAGACACCTTGTTGTAAATTTAAGAAAGTTGGAGTGAAATTGTTTGATGGAATAATCTTGACACACCAGTTTTTGCGGTAGATCCCTGCGTGTTGTATGACGATTTCAATCAACATAACACAACACGCACGATCTAACAAATGCCACAAGGCGAGATATGTACACGCTACATGCAGGACCGTTCGGAATATTGCTGTTTAAGTAAGGATAATTTACAATGTCAAAATTGAAACAATCCCTCTGGTCGTAAAGTCTGCGAGAGAGGAAATGGTTTTGGGAACTGGCCATGCGATCATTGACCTGGAACGTTATTGGCTAATGGCTGGTATACGAGTATCTGTTTCGACGCATAGTCTATAGGTCTAAATAAGATGTACCATTTGGAGAGTCTGTGGTTTCCTTTAAATCCAGCGAAGGTGGGTAAATTATCTTTCACAGCCTTGCTATGTATGGATTGTTTAAAGCCAGCAGATCATCAATATACCGTTTAGTGAATGAGGAAGGTCGGGCCTGGTGATGATTACTCCTTGTTTCTGTATGTAGTGACATTAATATGAGAACAGGTATAGGTCAGCCAAAGGGGGCACAAAATGATAGAATAACCTTGAAACCTTCTTACGATGGAACAGGAATTAAGATGAAGTTCTTAAAATGGGGTAAGAGTGGATGAAACTTTTCATAACGTCCATAGAGGTAAACGAATGCCTTTAGGAAGGATGGGTGCAAATTTCTCATAAAGATAATAGGAGTAATCCAATGGTCTAGAACGAGTCATGAGCATACGAGATGACGTAAGACCAAGTCCACGCAGCAATCTGTCTATACGGTTTAGGGAATGGTTCCTTTTTAAAATTCTTGTAAACACCTGCCCTAATGGTCAATAGTAGCTTTGCTACTTTAGCAACGCCCCCACCCATGGCATGCTTGAACCACTCTGTGTTACTACGTAAATGAGCCCGCGTTAGGTTAGCATCTTCAGGGAAAGTTCTGGAGATAACTAAAGGGAACAGTTTAAGACAGCATGCTCCAAAATGACAAAGAAGGTCAAATCAGTTCATCTCTTGCAACAAACGATTGTCTTTAGAATAAATAACCTCATATAAATGTTGAATGTTAGAGACGAAGAATACAAATATAACACTTACCGATATACAAGACTGATATTTCTAACTAAGTGTGTTTCTGTCCGTCAAAACTGATGGATTACAGAATACAGCTGCGAAATGGTTCAGAGTGGCATTTATGCGCATTTAATAGCGATCAGAGGTAATGCATAGGGTAATAATTATACTTCTCTGCAGTAGTATTAAGTATTGTTTGTACATTGCTGATGGACTGTTTATTAATTGATGTGATTTGTGCATTACGTCATTTCCAGGAAGTTACATAATGGCAATCATTAATCATCCTTTGTGCCAAGAGTTGACTACCGATATGTTCATGATGTGGCAGTTCACTTACTTTACATTCAATGCATTTTACCACTGTCATGAGCACTCCAGCAGAGAAAGTTAACAGAAATCGATGATACAAGATACAAGTCTTTCCTTCGAAGTTCTTTCGCTGATTTACCCACCTCTACCGACAACTGAATTTCCAGGTACGGTGTACATGATTTCAGCGTTATCTGTCCCATTTGTAAATCTAACTACGCTAAGGTAAACAATGACTAGTAATATCTTTGTTGTTCTGGTTAGACTTGAAATGTGCTGATTGCGTTGTTCTTGTTTAAGAGTTCCCGGTTTAATAGGCACAAAAAGGAACGAACGTTCAAAACCAAGACAATTAAGATAACAATCATTTTATGCCAGATGAATGATAAGCAATAATTGATTCCATTTGAATATTGTACAATGAGAAGCAATTATAAATTATAAATTCCTTTCTGTTATTTTTTGAAAAAAGAAAAAACACACGAATAGTTTGTGAAAGAGTAAAGCGTTCCAAACCAAGATGAGATAACAACAATTTTCGAGCACGCTTATCATAAATTTAATTTAGATTTTACAAGAACAAGATAAAAGTGATAGTCCTAGGAACTACTTGATTGTATGTAGAGAGAAGAAGATTTCTCTGCAGTGTTATTTACCCCGGCAGGCTCAACTGCGGGAGCCTAGCCGACTGACCGATAACTCATGACGGGTATCTGTAAGACAAGACACGCAGGTTGGGTCAGTACCACACCTGACCACTGGGTTGGGTCAGTACCACACCTGACGACTGGGTTGGGTCAGTACTACACCTGACGATTTGGTTGGGTCGGTACCACACCTGGCGACTGGGTTTAGTCAGTACTGCACTTGGCGACTGGTTTGGGTCTGTGCTACACCTGACGACTGGGTTGGGTCAGTACTACACCAAGCAACTGGGTTGGGTCAGTACTACACCTGGCGACTGGGTTGGGTCAGTACTACACGTGGCAACTGGGTTGGGTCAGTACTACACCTGGCGACTGGGTTGGGTCAGTACTACACCTGGCGACTGGATTGGGTCAGTAGTGCACTTGACGACTGGTTTGGGTCAGTACTACACCTAACGACTGGGTTGGGTCAGTACTACACCTGACGACTGGGTTGGGTCAGTACTGCACTTGGCGACTGGGTTGGGTCTGTAGTACACCTGACGACTGGGTTGGGTCAGTACCACACCTGGCGACTGGGTTGGGTCAGTACACCTGACGACTGGGTTGGGTCAGTACTACACCTGACGACTGGGTTGAGTCAGTACTGCACTTGGCGACTGGGTTGGGTCTGTGGTACACCTGACGACTGGGTTGGGCCGGCAGTACACCAGGAGACATGGTTGGGTCAGTACTACACCTGGCGACTGGGTTGAGTCAGTACTACACCTGACGACTGGGTTGGGTCAGTACTACACCTGACGACTGGGTTGAGTCAGTACTGCACTTGGCGACTGGGTTGGGTCATTACTGCACTTGGCGACTGGGTTTGGGTCAGTAGTGCACCTGGCGACTGGTTTGGGTGGGTACTACACCTGGCGACTGGGTTGGGTCAGTACTACATATGGCGACTGGGTTGGGTCAGTAGTGCTCTTGGCGACTGGTTTGGGTCTGTACTACACCTGGCGACTGGGTTGGGTCTGTACTACATCTGGTGACTGGGTTAGGTGAGTACTGCACCTGAGGACTGGGTTGAGTCAGTACTACACCTGACGACTGGGTTGGGTCAGTACTACATATAGCGACTGGGTTGGGTCAGTTGTGCGCTTGGCGACTGGTTTGGGTCTGTACTATACCTGGCGACTGGGTTGGGTCAGTGCTACACCTGGTGACTGGGTTAGGTGAGGACTGCACCTGAGGACTGGGTTGGGTCAGTACTACACCTTAGCACTGGGTTGGGTCAATACTACACCTAAGGATTTGGTTGAGTCAGTACTACACCTGACGACTTTAATTGTTCAGACTCTGTCTTTCAACGGACAAGACCTATCCCTTGTAGGAGAATGAGCCTCATCTAAAGGAACTAGCTAGTTATGGATGAGACACACAAGAGTCTGGGCATGTCGAGTAAACGACCAAAGAATACTGATTTGGCAGATGAAGGTTTGTCATTACCTGGGTTACAATAACAGTGACTGAAAACAGTGAAAAGTTATTTCATTTCTTGGACCATGTTGGAAATAACCCATACCAACGATGCTTGAAACATATGATCCCCGAGCCATGAATTTCATGAAACAGTCGGTAATTTGCAGGTTAGTCATGATAAATTTCCATTTTTTAACAATTAAATTCACATGACCATTTCACAGTGAGTTTCATCATTGTGAAGATAGAAAAGACCATTCCGGTTGCATAAGAACACACCAACAAACAGGTATTTGTAGACATCTTACAAGAGAGATGTTTTGAGTGAAGGTTACTTGCCTCCCTGTGTCATTGACACAACGGGTATACGCATCGAAAGGCAATGATGATTGGAAGCAACCCTAATAAAAATGATATCCGAAACAGAGTTTCTGATAAGTTGGATATTCAAGTGTGAAGAGGAACATTACGATTCTGGCATTAGGTGACTCGGTGGTATATTCCCATAATTACTTTGGCCGGAGACAAATCGATATTTAACTTATCACCTATGCTTGTATTGTCCATAAGGGTATGGTTAATATAACAGTCATCTACTGCCTTGTGGCCGGCAAGACACAGTCAATCTAAACTCCATTACAGACTGCGGACCTAGGGCACATTATATCGAGCAGTCTGAGACCAGAATAATACTTACATCTTTGTCATAAGCTTTCTACCTTGTCCTTGCTGATATTCAATATTTACCTTAAAACATCTTACTGCGTTTTTGTCAACATATGTAAATGATTCAAGAGGGCGAATATTTATCATTAGCAGGAGCCTCCGTGGCTCAGTTGGTTAGCGCGCTAGCGCAGCGTAATGACCCAGGAGCCTCTCACTAATGTGGTCGCCGTGAGTCCAGCTCATGCTGACTTCCTCTCCGGTCGTAAGTAGAAAGATCTGGCAACAACCAGCGGGTGGTCGTGGGTTTCACCCGGGCTGTGCCCGGTTTCCTCCCACCATAGTGTAGGCCGCCGTCGTATAAGTGAAATATTCTTGAGCACGGCGTAAAACACCAATCAAATAAAAAAATAAAAAAAATAAATAAATAAAATGTCCATTATGACATAGAGCTAGCACACTCTGCGTGTAATACACCCTAATGCACTTTCTAATCCACGTTGTAAATGATCGTCAGTTGTTCGTTTTGGGTTGTTAACAATGCCATTGTGCATTTGGACTAACTTGAATGAATGACTTACGGAATGTATGAATGGGCAGATCAGTCGTGAATAAATGATCATATCAATATGATACGGTACAGAAGAATGCTCCTACTCAGGATGAAGAAATCAGTGGGGAATGTACACAGGTAAACTGCGCTCATATCCATACACTGGCGGTATGTAACTAGCCAACACCCAAGATAAAGGTATTGTACATTGTATACCTCTGATGTAAGATAAATATATTGGGAGAATGTTGCATAAATCAACAGCTGGATCGACCCAAAAACGTGAACTGCCGCAATCTCTGAGAAACATTTCTCACTTTTTGCTAATCTCTCTGAATATATAATTTACCCATTTGTTAAATAGAAAAGTCATGTACTCCAGTGTAATGACTACTGAGCTTTATGTGGCATTAGTTTTTCTTACGGTGCATGGATTTTGTTCATGTCAAATATATCATTTTGAGGGGGAGCCCAAAGTTAAGCATTTATGGAATCAAACTATCAGTCCAGGTATTACCAGCAGATGGCAACAATCACCCCAATATACCCGCCCACTTCAACCATTCCTTCTAAGATCATCTGTAATCGGTAATAGCTCTTCATGGAACTCTCATCAAGACCAATATCAGGATCCCGGAAGTTATATAACTATTGTGTAGGAAAGTCAATCTATCTTTAGCAGCATAAAACATTAGCTTGGACAGTGTGTCGCTTAAATTAAATTCTCTTATGTTCAGGAGCTGTTATCAGTGGAGTATAAACTTGTCAAATTTATCTCGTTTAAATCAATCTCTGCTGAGGAAATTGGGATTAAAGCTTAAATCTTTATTGATAGCTTTTCCAAACTGACATTATACGACGAAGTTTCAGATGTATCCGGAACAAGGAGAACTCAGAAGCCGTCTCTGCTACATAGCATCTTACATAACAGCAAGGGATAACAGCTTCGACAGAAAACTGGCCTATCTACCGAGCAATCGATCAGGAACCTCATGTATCAGATTGGACATCACACTAGACCTTACCACTGGGGCCGACGGCTGATCTAATTACTGCAACCGTGACAAAACTCTAAAGGAACCCATCTGTGTGCTATAACTTTACTGGCATGTATCAGACAGCGCTATATAAAAACACAACACCTGTTACAGTTAAGAAAAAACGAAGAAAAACAATGTATGTATACTGTGAACAAAGGGTAATGGGATTACCTGATAAAAAAAATACCATTTGTCGCTATCTTTCCGGTCCACGATATCGTACATGGAATAACTCACCTTGATATTGTAACACTGACTGGTATTAAGGCATCTTACGGATAAACCACCAAACACCTGACCTACTAGCAGGAGATTATGTAAAACACACAGCATGTCAATTTTCATATTAACAAGAATATGGTAAAAAAAAAACAGCGGAAAATGAATAAAAATATTACCTGAAAAACTTGATTTAAATAACAAGAAGAAAGGAAATGAGATTTCCAAAGAATAAAACATCATTGATCGCTGCATTTCCGGTGAGGGAAATCGTTGATGGGATAACCCAGCATAATACTTTGCCAAGGATAGGTATCAAGGTATGTCGGGTAGGTAACTGTTAAACAATGAAACACATGTGAATGCTAAACAAGGTACACACAATTTAACGCATAGCCTTCAAATAAAAGGTAAACAAGCGAAAAAGCAGTAAGGAGAAGAACTAAGATGACTTTAATAAAAATAGCTTGCCCTCTTTAAACCAAGGCACGTCTTAGCATGATTCGTATAAGATCACTTACTTTTGGTCAAAGCGATACACAAGCAGAAAAGGTGAATACTGATGTGACAACAATTATCAATGGAGAAATTTGCGCTCTAGCGCAGGGCAATGACCCAGGAGCCTCTCACCAATGTGGTCGCTGTGAGTTCAAGTTCAGCCCATCATGGCTTCCTCTTCGGCCATAAGGAGGAAGGTCTACTAGCAACCTGCGGATGGTCGTTGGTTTCCCCCGTGCTGTGCCCGGTTTCCTCCCACCATAGTGTAGGCCGCCATCGGAGAAGTGAAATATTCTTGAGTTAGGCGTAAAACACCAATTAAATAAATAAATAAGAAATCAATAGAGAAAAGTATTTCTGGAATCTGTACGAGTTAGCGAACATGCACAATGGCACAATTAAGGTGATCACATAGTATCTTTAACGCACATGTCGTTGTCACCCCTAAACTTAATTAAAACTTAATCTTCCTATGGTGGGTCAGGGACTGATGAACTCTTTCTATGGTGAGACAGAAGCAGATGAACTCTTTCTATGGTGGTTGGGGGACTGATGAAATCTCCCTATAGTGGGATAGGAACTGATGATTTGATTTGATTTGATCTGATTGGTGTTTTACGCCGTACTCAAGAATATTTCACTTATACGACGGCGGCCAGCATTATGGTGGGAGGAAACCGGGCAGAGCCCGGGGGAAACCCACGACCATCCTCAGGTTGCTGGCAGACCTTCCCACGTACGGCCAGAGAGGAAACCAGCATGAGCTGGACTTGAACTCACAGCGACCGCATTGGTGAGAGAATTCTGGGTCATTGCGCTACGCTAGCGCGCTAACCGACTAAGCCACGGAGGCCCCCGGGAACTGATGAACTCTTTATATGGTAGGACAGGAAGTGATGAACCCTTTCTATGGTGGGTGGGGGACTGATGAATCCTTTCTATGGTGGGACAGGAACTGGTGAACTCTTCCTATGGTGGTTGAGGAATTGATGAAGCCTTATAGTAGGTCTATAGTAGGTCAGGAAGTGATGAAATCTCAGTATGGTGGGTCAGGAACAGATGGACCCTTTCTAGGGTAGGACAAGAACTGATGAACCCTTCTATGGTTGGTGGGGATTTCTGATGAAATCTCCCTATGGCGGGAGAGGAACTGATGAGGTCTTCCTTTGGTGGGTTAGGAATTGATGAACTCTTTCTATGGTGGGTGAGGAACTGATGAAATCTCCCTGGGGTGGGTCAGCAACTGATCAAATCTTCTTATGGTCGGTCAGAAACTGATGGTATCTTCCAAATGGTGGGATCTGAACTGACTAAAACGTCTTACAACGAGACAAGAACTTATGAACTCGGACCAGGGACTGATGAAATCTTCCTATGGTGGACAGGAACTGATGAAATCTTCCTAGGGTGGGTCAGGAAGTGATGAACTCTCTATATACTGGGTCATGATAAGTGATGAGCTCTCTCAGTGGTCAGTCATGAACTGATAAACCCTTTCTATGGTTGGTCAGGTACCGATGAAGTCTTCCTCAATGGTGGGTCAGGAAGCGATGAGCTTTCTCTATGGTGGGACAGGAACTGATGAACTCTTCTTATAGTAGGACAGGAACTGATGAACTATTCATATGATTGGACAGGACCTGATGAAGTCTTCCTATAGTGGGTCAGGAAGCGATGAGCTTTCTCTATGGTGGGACAGGAACTGATGAACTCTTCTTATAGTAGGACAGGAACTGATGAACTCTTCCCATGGTGGGAGAGTAAGGGATGAAATCTTCCTCTGGTGGGTCAGGAAGTGATGAACTCTCTCTGTGGTGGGACAGGAACTGATGAAATCTTCCTATGGTGGGTCAGGAAGTGATGAACTCTGTCTATGGTATGACAGGAACTGATGAGCTCCCTCAATGGTGGGGTCAGGGAAGCGATGAGCTTTCTCTATGGCGGGACAGGAACTGATGAACTCTTCCTATGGTTGGACAGGAACTGATGAACTCTTCCCATAGTGTGGAGAGTAAGGGATGAAATCTTCCTCTGGTGGGTCAAGAAGTGACGAGCTCTCTCTGTGGTGGGACAGGAACTGATGAACTCTTCCTATGGTGGGAAAGTAAGGGATGAAATCTTCTTATGAATTCTTTTCTTCAGAGTTAAATAGAAAGCCTTCCGTAATAGTTTTTTGAAATCGACACTCGGTTGCATTTTATTTATTCACCCCTTTATATTTGGAGCTTTTGTACTCCAGTGGTGTTAAAAAAATGGCAATAGGGAACGTGAGCAAATTTAGCAGATCGATTTCTTTCCAAAAATGACAAATATTAATACATGTCTGCAGTGGAACATTCTAATCCAAAAACAAAAAGTTCTGAAGCAGAAAGCAGACATTTTCCCCTCGAGAGTTTGTTTCCACGTATCTCTCATAAAACACGATTGTATGACTTTTTTCATCCGTTCAGTTTCGTTGTTGAAAGAAATTCAATCATTGTCACTGTCCACAGAGACCGTTTGTTATTGTTTTTTTGGTATCGCAGCTAGAGTTTGGTCGTTGGGATTTTCTGGGTTTTTGTTGGAGAATTGAATTACGAAATCCCAATATTAAATCCATGGTTTTGCATCAAAGTAGTTTCAGTTAATTAAGATTCTAATATCGATTTCTGAAAATCGTTGGATTTATCACAGTATCGACTGACTACGGTTTTAAACAAAACTGTTATTGCTTACCGATTCTGTTTCACGTTAAAATGTATTATTTAATATCATTTTAACATAGCCTCAAGCAATCCTCTGAAATATGACGTAGAAATTCTTGGACATGGCATGGACTACAAATAGCCAGTTTATTACTGATTGTATGTATAGTTTATTCCGCTGTTGTGAGGATTTCATCAGATTGTAAGCTCCGTGTGTTAATGGGCATCTTCTTGAGTTATATTTAAAGAAGTACATATTATCCGCGGTGTGCATAACTCAGGAAAACATAGCTAAAGAGGTAGCTCTTACGGTGGCTTCAAGAAAGTTTATCGTGTGCACATATTTGGCGAAAAGAACATACCGGTACTCGTCGCTTAAAGCCGTTAATCGCACTGAGAGTAAAATACGATGCATTTATTCTTTCATTTGCGACATGATTTACCGCTCTCATCCTCAGTCCCCGCGGCAGTCTGTCTAGACGGTATAGGAATTGTTTTAATTCTTGTAATCACCTGCCCTAATAGTCACTGACAGCTGTATTGCTCCAGCCACATCCCAACTCACGGTGTACTTGAACAACTCAAATACGCAAATGAACCCACGTTACGTCAGTATCTTCAGCGAATGTTGTGGAGGTGGCTAAAAGAAACAGTTTAAGACGACATGCTCCAAAGTGGTAAAGAAGGTCGAACTGTCCTTATAATGAATAACCTAAGATAAAAGCCCAAAACCAAAGAAGCTGAACACCAAAGAGGTAGAACACCAAAGAGGTAGAATAACGATACAATATTTATTATTACATACAACTGTTTCTAACACAGAGGAGAAGGGTTTCTGCTGAAAACCGATGGCTTGGAATGCAGCTGGGATATCGTTTACCGGGGCATTTATACACATTTATAAGCTATCAGAGGAAATGGATAGGGCAATAAACAGTGTAATTTGTAGTAATATCAAGTAGTATCTGTGCCTTAATGATTGTGTGCTTATGAATTAATTTGATTAGTTTTTGACACCAATCTCAGGGAGTTTCCAATTATACGATTGTGATTAGTTTTATTGGTGGAGACAATCAGAGTGCCAGAAGTTAATCACCGACCTATTAATGACGTTAACAGTTCGCTTATTTTACATTCAATGCATTTTACGAGTGTCATGGACCTTCTAGCAGATAAAATTAACAGACTATACATAATCCAATGAAACTGTTCTCGCTGTTCTGCCGGTCTCTACCGACAAGGTAATTTACAGGTGTACACCATTTAGGCGTAAATATTTCCAATTGTATATTTAATTATACTGAAGTACTGAAGTACCTTCTTGCCTTAGGTTTAGAAATAAACAGGTTCCGTAGTTCTTGTTTAAACCAATTCAGGGTTTAATAGGCGCCATAACAAAAAACAATAAAAAAAACACACACACACAAAAGTTTCAAGCCAAGAGAAGAGACCAACCATTTCCCGCCAGACTGAAAAATACATGATAACTAATAATGCTTTTTTTGAAAGGAAAAGTCTTTTCTGTTCTTTTACTGTTCGCAGAACCCAGGACCTTAACCTGCACGTTGGTTTGAGGCACACTCCTGGTTGAATCAGATTGTCTCATTTGCTGTAACAATTTAAATTCACTCTACCATTGCACACTGATTTTCTACTTTGAGCAGAAGGAAAAGGCTGTTCTGGTTGTAGTGAATATCAGTAAACACGAACCAAATAGTATTTGTGAATATACCACCACACAAATTGTATCGAATGAAAAAAATCTCCTCAAATATTACTTGCTAGGCCTCCCTATGTCAGTGAGATTTTTCTACTCCAACAAGCTATCTCATCTAAAGGCCATGGGAGCTGGAAATAATGCAAAGGAAATGAACTCAAAAGAAAGCAAGAGTTACGGGCAAATTGGACACACCATGGTCAAGAGAAACACTGTGCTTTGGGCATTAAGTGATCCGATGCTATATTCCCATAATTACATTCGTTGGATACCTGTCGATGTAAAACTTATCATCTGTGCTTGTAGTAGTCCCAAGGACATGTTAAATTTAAGCGTTATCTACTTGCCTGTGGCTTGGCAGGACACGGTCAATCCAAACTCTAGGTCGCATTATATCGAACAGTCTGAGATCAGCATAATATTCACATTTTTGTCATTAGCTTTCGACCTTCTCCTGGGTATTCTTCACTTATTACCTTAGGACATCTGACTCCGCTTGCCCGATTGTTTTGTCCTTATTAGCGATTCAAGAGGGCGAGTATTTATGATAAGCCTATTAGAGAAAAACGATAGAGCTGACAAATCACTAACCCATCACCATTCAGTCGAGAAGAAATGGTCATATCCATGTGATGCCGTACGGAGAATCCTCCTACTCTGATGAAATGCAGCCATCTTACACTCCTCGAAAACGGATCATTGCATATTGTACAACTCCCAGCTGAAAGAAAATAAGAAAGGATAAATAAACTGGGAACTGGATCAACCAAAAACGTATTTACCACAAGCTTAGAGAAAATATTGCCAGTTTTTGCCAATTCGTCTAGATGTAAAATTTACACATTTGACAAATAGAAAGGCTATGTTATGTTTTTTTGCCTGGAAGTTTAAAATTAAGTATCAATTGTACCAAACTATTAGTCCATATTGCCACGAGATCGCAAGATATGTGGGTAATATTTTGTCGTGGGAATCTCATCAGGAGCAATATTATTATCACAGTAATTATTGTAACTATTGTGTGGGAAAGTAAGTCTAAATTTGGCAGTATAAAATATTAGCATGGGGAGTTTGTCGCTGCCGAAATTAACTTCCCCTGTTTTCGTTGGAGGTTGTCATGAATGCAGTATAAATGTGTCGGATTCATCTCACTTAAAACGGCTTCTGTGAGGAAATTAGGCGTAAAGCTTACATCTTTATTGACCGCTGTTCCACGAGAATTTTCAGCCATATCCCAAAAAAGGGGAATACAGCATCTTACGTAACAGGCCAGATATAGCGTGTACCTACGCAATCAGCCAGTAACTTGATGGATCAAATTGGACATCACGGATTGCCCGTACCATGTGGAAGACGGCTGATTCGATTGCTGTGAGTTTGACAAAGCTCTAATAGATGCCGTCTGGGTGCTTGAAGCTTACTGGGATGTATTAAACAGTGCTATACAAAACACAATTTCATTACACTTAGGAAATAGATCTTATTGTTAGGAGATCACGAATGAAAGCAATTTATGTATACTACGAACAAAGGGTAATGGGATTATGAAACGTCATTTATCACCGTATTTCCGGTCAACACACTGAACACACAGAATAATTCATACACTCACAGGTTTGAAGGCATGTTGCTGATAAATCCTCAAACACTCAGTAGCTTGCGAGCAGGAGATTATATAGAGCTTTGTCAGCAACCTCTGGTTGGTCGTGGGTTTCCCCGGGCTCTGCCCAGTTTCCTCCCACCACACTGCTGGTCGCCGTCGCATACTTACCCGTCATACAGAAATACCACAAGTTTACTGGATTCGTAAAATGCATAAATCCCCATACAAGGCTCGATTTATTGCGGGTTCAAGAAGTTGTACCACCAAACTCTTGTCAACCCTACTTTCGAGAGCGTTACAAGAAGTAAAGTCATTTTGGAATAAGTATTGTTGTGCCATAACAAAAAAATTTAGGTGTCATCTGCATGTGGATTCTTAACAACTCCAAACATCTTACAGAAGAACTTGATACATGGGGTTTCTCTACTCTCTACTTCTCTATGATTCCTCACAAAGATCTAATTGAAAGAATATCGTCTTTAATTGTGGCGGTATTTACTAAAACAGATCACCGTTACATCAACGTCAGAAGTAATAAGGCTTTCTTAGTTCTACTATTTATAAAGGTTACCACTCATAAGATGTTACATTATTTATTGAATTACTTAAATTTCTATGAACATCTAGGCCTATGTGAAATTTGGGGATACCATAGGTATTCCAATGGGTACCAATTGTGCGCCTCTTTTGGCAGACCTATACCTGTTTTCATATGAATACGACTATATGTAGAGATTACTTAAAAGTAATATCTTTAAAGCTCGATCCTTTTCATTTACCATGAGGTATATTGATGATCTACTGGCGTTAAATAATCCCCATATAGCTGCAGCGGTGAAGGAAATCTATCCGCCTTCATTAGATTTAAAAGAGACAGCAGATAGTCCTGATGGTACATCTTATTTGGATCTATGTCTGTACAAAGACGAACAAGGCCTCCTTTCACTCCGCCTTTACAAAAGGGATAATTTCAATTTTGATATTGTAAATTATTCTTATTAAGATAGCAATATACCAAAGGGTTCTGCATATGGCGTATACATATCTCGCCTTGTAGCATTTGTCAGGTCTTGCGTTAATTGTGATGACTTTAATCTGCGTCACAAGTTGCTAGTTCAAAAACTAGTTTGTCAAGGATACTCCATCAAACACCTTCATTCTAAGTTTCTCAAATTTTACAATGAGTATAACACCCTCGTTGGCAGATATGGACGGAACGTTCAGAATCTCTTGCGATCTGCATTGTGATCAACCACATAGAGGGCGCTGTTATCCCTATGTACATATCTATCACGTACATGGTATTTAACAACATAGATGGCGCTGGTTGCCCAGTGTAACCGTCAGTCTTGTTAGTCATATGTAACATCATAGATGGCGCCTCTTGTAGCATGAGATCTTTACATATTAACTGGGGAAAGACATAATCGTCCCTGACTTTTGAATCACAATCTGATCAGTTAGGGTCTGTAACCCTCGTCATTTTTGAACTGTATGTAGTACCGCTTAACATCGGGCTAGGGGCCGTAAAGGTAGCCAAGCTCATTACATCAGCACGATGCCTTTATGAACAGTTGCAGTCAAAGCGCGACTGAGATACTTGTTTGTTATTTGACCGGGACCTCATTCACGGACTAGGAATTTGAACTTAGATAGGGAATTCATGCCCGGAATATCCACTGTCTGCCCGGCATCATTGAAAACTGATGACCGCTTCTGTCTTGTGTGTTACCGGCTTTATTTATTATTTGTATAATTTCTTACATACCTTTGTCTTTGGGAGCTAGTGTTAAACGTTGTTTTGGAAATGGATCTTGCGATTATCGACTTGGAACGCCTTTTACGGACTACGAATGGTATATGAATGTCGGATATGACGCTTATATTTATAGTGGAACACGAACTGATGGAAACATTTGTCGTGGAACACGAACTGATGAAATTTTCTTGTGGTGGGACAGGAACTATCAAAAAGTAAAATACAACGCTCTTACCTCAATACTTTCATTTACAACATGATTTATCGTCGCCATATTCCTCTTTGCTTGCATCGAGGTCCATCGAGGGTGGGCGAGCCGCGAGCATACGAGATGAGGTAAGACAGAGCCCCCGCGGCAATCTGCCTAGACGTTTTACGAATTGATCACCTTTAAAAATCTTGTAATCACCTGCCCCCTAATGGTCACTAACAGCTGTGCTGCTCTAGCCACATCCCTCCCCCTTGGTGTGCTTGAACCATTCAGGGTTAGTACTCAAATGAGCCCGCGTTAGGTCACCATATTCAGAGAAAGTTCTGGAGATAGTTAAGAAGATCAGTTCAATACGGACCAAGACTGTAAAATCAGTTCGCTCCAGTTTTGCAAACAGTTGTCTTTAGACTAAATAGCCTGATATAAAATGATCACTGATAAAGAGGCTGAATGCAAATTTAACATTTATCGATAAACACTGCTGATATTCTTAATGTAAAATAAGTGCATTTCTCTCGGTCACGTAAATGGTTTCTACTGGAAACTGACGGATAAGAGAATACAGCTGGGACATCGTTCCCTGTTAGCAATCACAGGAAATGAACAGGAAAAATATACTTCTCTGCAGTTTTGTCATGTGGCATCTGTGCATTGATGATGGACTGTTTATTATTTGATATTATTTATGTATATAGGGATGTGGTTGTGAGGTTTAGCGTGCCAGCGCGGCGCAATGACACCAATGCTGACGCTGTGAGTTCAAATAGTACGTGGGAAGGTCTGCCAGCAGCCTGCGGATGATTGTTGGTTTCTTCTAGGCTCTGGCCGGTTTCCTTTAACCATGATTCTGCCCGCCGTCGTATAAGTGAAATATTCTTGAGTATTACCAATCACCAATGAAATAAATAAATAAATATTTGTTTATAACGTCATACTCAGGAAGTTTTCAATTATACGAGGATGGTCAGTTTTGTTGGTGGAGGAAAGCAGAGTGCCTGGAGTTAACCACCGACCTTACACTGATGCGACGGTTTGCGCACTCTACCTTCAATGAATTTAACAACTGCCATGGGCCGTTACAGTTATACATTATTCAATGAACTATTTGTCGCTATTTCGGCAGCCACTACAGACAAGGGGATGTAGGGGTAGGGTGTACATGATTTCAGTGTAAACTTTCATATTTGCAAATCTGACTTGAATAGTACTCTTTGCAAAACTGAGTATGGCTATCATAGACCTGTTTTAGATTTTACAAAAACAAGGAATAGGGATAGTCGTGAGAAATGCTTAACTCTGGAGCAGAGAAGAATTCTTGCCAGTGTCATTCGCCCCGGCACGCTGGACTCGGGTGCTTAACCAAATGATGGTGGATATCTGTAAGACAATTCATCTGGGTTGGCTCAGTACCACACCTGACCACTGGGTTGGGTCAGTACCACACCTGACGACTGGGTTGGGTCAGTACTACACCTGACGATTTGGTTGGGTCGGTACCACACCTGACGACTGGGTTGGGTCAGTACTACAATTGGTGAGTGGGTTGAGTCAGTCGTACACCTGACGACCGTGTTGGGTCAGTACTACACTTAGTGACTGGACTTGGTCAGTACTACACTTGACGACTGGTTGGGTGAATACCACACCTGACAACTGGGTTGGGTCAGAACTACACCTGGTGACTGCGTTGGGTCAGTACCACACCTGACGACTGGGTTGGGTCAGTACTACACCTGACGATTTGGTTGGGTCAGTACCACACCTGACGACTGGGTTGGGTCAGTACTACACTTAGTGACTGGACTTGGTCAGTACTACACCTGACGACTGGGTGGGTGAATACCACACATGACAACTGGGTTGGGTCAGTACTACACCTGACGACAGGGTTGGGTCAGTGCTACACCTGACGACTGGGTGGGTGAATACCACACCTGACAACTGGGTTGGGTCAGTGCTACCCCTGACGAAAGGGTGAGGTCAGCACTACACCTGACGACTGGGTTGGGTCAGTACCACACCTGACGACTGGGTTGGGTGAGTACTACACCTGACGACTGGGTGGTGTCAGTACTACACCTCACGACTGGGTGGGGCCGGTACCACACCTGACGAAAGGGTTGGGTCAGTACTGTACCTGGCGACAGGGTGGGGTCAGTACCACACCTGACGACTGGGTTGGATCAGTAACAAACCTGGCGACTGGGTGGGGTCAGTACCACACCTTACGACTGGGTTGGGTCAGTACTACACCTGACGACTGGGTTGGGTCAATACCACCCCTGACGACTGAGTGGAGTCAGTACTACACGTGGTGACTGGGTTGGGTGAGTACCACACCTGATCACTGAGTAGGGTCAATACTCCACCTGACGACCGGGTTGGGTCAATGCCACACCTGACGACTGGGTGGGGTTAGTACTACACCTGACGACTGGGTGGGATCAGTACTACACCTGAAGACTGGGTTGGGTCAGTACCACGCCTGACGACTGAGTGGG
This sequence comes from Liolophura sinensis, assembly GCF_032854445.1. Classification (NCBI taxonomy): domain Eukaryota; kingdom Metazoa; phylum Mollusca; class Polyplacophora; order Chitonida; family Chitonidae; genus Liolophura; species Liolophura sinensis. Next base: position 74,086,223 of record NC_088300.1, read on the forward strand.
GTCAGTACTACACCTGGTGACTGGGTTGGGTCAGTACCACACCTGACGTGACACCTCACGTGACAACAGTAAGTTTCTACTTTGTACAGAAAGAATAAGCTTTTCGGAATATAGTTTATATCTGAAAACACGAACCGACATGTATTTGTGTATATCCTACAACGGAAATTGCTTCGAATTACAAAGTCCACATAGATTACTTGCCAGGCCTCCCTATGTCACTGAGATGTATCTATTGCGACGAGTTTCCTCATATAAAGTCCATCAGGACTGGAAACAATCCAAAGCAAATGAACTCCCAAGAAAATAAGAGTTACTGATAAACTGGACCCACTAGGGTCAAGTGAAACACTGTACTTTTTGGCATGATGTGATCTGATAACTTTCCCATAATTACCTTCGCCGAAGCCAGTCGATGTTAGACTTATCACCTATACTTTTAGTATCCCTACGTGGGCAAGATAAAACTAAGTTATCTACTGACCTGTGGCATGCAGATTACGGTCGAACTAAACTCCATGACACACTGTGGACTGTCGAGCAGTATAATATTTGCATTTTTATACTCTACTTTATATTGTAAATGGTCACCAGGATGTTGGAACGACAGCCACTGTCGGTGCGGATTAACTCGAATGAATAGCTAACGGAATGCGTAAGTAAAGAAATCAGTGGAGAATATACAGGGGAGTTGTGGTCATATTCATATCTCATGGTACGCAATAATCGCTCACCCCTCACGCAATACCACTCGCAAACAGATTATTGTAAATTTTATACCTCAGAAGAATAAATAAATAAATTGAGACGCTGATGAACCCCAAAACATATTCACCATAATCTTGGGGAAAGATTTCTCCCTTCCTTCTAATCTGAATAAACAAAATTTGCCCGTTTAACAAATAGAAAGGCTATATTATTTGTTTGGACTTGAAATAAGTCATTTTGGTTTGGAGCCGTAAGCAATAATAATCTATACCGTGCAATGAACAGTAACTATGTGTCAAATTGGACACGGGGAAGACCGCTGGTTCAATCAGAGTGAGTGTGACACAGCTCTAATGAAAGCCATCTTTGTGCTGTAAGCTTTCTTGGATGTATCAAATAGTGTTACATAAAACACAATTTCAATACAGTTAAAAAAAGGTGTTACTGTCAGGAAAAGACGAATAAAAGCAATGTATGTATACTACGAACAAAGGGTAATGGGATTCCCTGACGATAAAACGTCATTTTAATCACCACTTTCAACGATATCGTTGATAATTTAAACTTGCCTTCTTTAAACCAAGCCATATAGTGTTTAAATGACAAAGGAGTAATGTCGATATGACCACAGTCATCAATAAAGAAAATCATCCATAGAATCTGTACCAATTAGTTAACATGCACAATGGCCATTTAAAAGTAGTACCTGTAACACACTTGTGGTTATCAAGCCCTAAATCTCACTGATGTCCACTTATGCAGAAGTACCAGTGCTCTGTTACATCATAATAATGTTTATTTCACCGGCTTCGATGGCTCACTTGAAAGAGCGTCCGCTTCGTGGGCGGTAGATCCAGGGTCAAGCCTGGGCCGTGTCACACCTAACACCTTAAAAAAGGAAGCTGTAGCTTGCTTGCTTGGTTTTCAGCATTAAATGGTCGTTTGAGTTTTGAGGCTTCGTTTACATGCATATGTTGTATATTTGCAAACAAGTCCATGTGTGTTAAGACAAAAGAAAACAGTTATTGGCCGTCTCTGTTGATGACACTGAGACAAATATGCCAGTCGTTTATGTGTCTCTGAAAGGCATTAGTCATAGATATGACTATTGGTTTATTTTGTCTCTATACCTAAAACCTGTCCTTTAGTCAACATTCCCATAATTCTTAACTCCGCAAGGAAAATGTTAAGATACACTAGTTCGATGACCACTTCCTGTTGTGGGCCAAGTACTGATAAACTCTTCCTATAGTGGGCCAGGTACGGATGAACTCTTCCTGAAGTTGGTCAGGTACTGATGAACTCTTCCTATGGTGGGTCAGGTACTGATGAACTCTTCCTATGGTGGGTCAGATACCGTTGAACTCTTCCGATAGTGGGTCAGTTACTGATGAACTCTCCCTATAGTGGGTTAGGTACTGATGAACTCTTCCTATAGTAGGCCAGGTACGGATGAACTCTTCATGTAAGGGGTCAGGTATTGATGAATTCTTCCTCTAGTTTGCCATGTACTGATGAACTCTTCCTCTTGTGGGTCAGGTACTGATGAACTCTTCCTGTAATGGGCCAGGTACTGAAAAACTGTTCCTGTAGTGGGTCAGGTACTGATGAACTCATCCTGTAGTGGGTCAGGTACTGAAGAACTCTTCCTATAGTGGGTCAGGTACTAATGAACTCTTCCTGTAGAGGGTCAGGTACTGATGAACTCTTCCTGTAGTGGGTCAGGTACTAATGAACTCTTCCGATAGTGGGCCAGGTAGTGATGAACTCTTCCTATAGTGGGTCAGGTACTGATGATCTCTAACTATAGTGGGCCAGGCACTGATGATCTCTAACTATAGTGGGCCATGCACTGATGATCTCTAACTATATTTGGTCAGGTACTGATGATCTCTAACTATAGTGGGTCAGGCACTGATGATTTCTAACTATAGTGGGTCAGGTAATGATGATCTCTAACTATAGTGGGCCAGGCACTGATGATCTCTAACTATATTTGGTCAGGTACTGATGATCTCTAACTATAGTGGGCCAGGCACTGATGATCTCTAACTATAGTTGGTCAAGCACTGATGATCTCTAACTATAGTGGGTCAGGTACTGATGATCTCTAACTATAGTGGATCAGGTACTGGTGATCTCTTACTATAGTGGGCCAGGCACTGATGATCTCTAACTATAGTGGGCCAGGTACTGATGATCTCTAACTATAGTGGATCAGGTACTGATGATTTCTAACTATAGTGGATCAGGTACTGATGAACTCTTCCGATAGTGGGTCAGGTACTGATGAACTCTTCTTGTTGTGGGTCAGGTACTGATGAACTCTTCCGATAGTGGTTCAGGCACTGATGATCTCTAACTAAAGTGGGCCAGGCATTGATGAACTCTTCCTATAGTGGGTAAGGTACTGATGATCTCTAACTATATTGGGCCAGGTACTGATGATCTCTAACTATAGTGGGTCAGGTACTGATGATCTCTAACTATAGTGGGCCAGGCACTGATGATCTTTAACTATAGTGGGTCAGGTACTGATGATTTCTAACTATAGTTTATCAGGTACTGGTGATCTCTTACTATAGTGGGCCAGGTACTGATGAACTCTTTCTACAGTGGGTCAGGTACTCATGAACTCTTCTTGTTGTGGGTCAGGCACTGATGAACTCTTCCTATGGTAGGACAGGAACTGATGAACCTCTACAGTAGTTCAGAGCTTATGGACTCTTCCTATGGTTGGAAAAGAATCCATTAATTTTGCTTATTATGGGTCAGGAGCAGATGGACTCTTTCTGTCGTGGGACATCTGCACTCTGAGATCTAGCAATAACGTCATCTAAACTATACATTGGAATGGTTCCTTTTTTTAGAGTTTAATTCACTTCCTAATGTTTTTGAGATAGAGAATCTCTTTCTCTTCGAAAACAAAAACAAATTCTGAAGCAGAGAGGACATTTTCCACTCGAGGGCTCGTGTGTCTCAGTAAATACAATTAAAGGACTTTTCTCCAGTTCAGGTTCGCTGTCTCGAAAGAATTTCAATCATTTACAGTGTCCACAGAGATTTTCTACTAGGTTTTGAATCTCGAATGGAATAGCCAAATCTCTATGGTTTTGCATCAAAGCAGTTTTAATTCATTAAGTTTCTGACATCGATTTCTGGATAACGTATTCAGTTACCATAGTATCGAATGACTACGGTTTAAATCAAAATGCTTATTGATTCCGTTTGATCTTAACAGTATTATCGTTATTATGGATTACACTTTCGGAATATTAAATGACATCTACACCTGTCCGTTCGACGTTAAAACCATGTTGTGGAAAATATAATACGAGTTTTGTAGAGAAAATGTATGATTCAATACTACTCTAACATGTTGTGAACCAATCTCCTGAAATATAGTGCAGAATATTGCATGGGCATACCACATACTTGACTTTGTGTGCTAATGGTCATCTCAGACTTCCTAGAGTTATCTTTACAGACATAAATACTATCCCTGCTCGTGTATAACCCATGAAAGCATAGGTAAAGAGGCAGCTCTTGTTTTGCAAAGAAAAAAAACAAAGAGGTCTTTGGAAGCCGTTAATCACACCAAGAGTAAAATACAATCCGCTTATGCCTTCATTTACGACATGATTTATCATCACCCTCGTCTTTGCTGGCATGCGGATTAGGACGAGTGGCAAGCATACGAGATGAGGTAAAACCAAGTGCCCGCGGCAATCTGTCTAGACGGGTTAGGAATTGATCACCTTTTTAAATTCTTGTAATCACCTGTCCAAATGGTCACTAACAGCTGTATTGCTCTAGCCACATCCCCAAACCATGGCGTGCTTGAGCCATTCAGTGTACGCAAACAACCCCACGTTAGGTCGGTATCTTCAGAGAAAGTTGTGGAGGGAGCTAATAGGAACAGACTAAGGCGGATTACTTCAAAGTTATAAACACTGTCAAGTTGTCTTTATAACAAATAAGGGGCCTTTGTGGCTCAGTTGGTTAGCGCGCTAGCGCAGCGTAATGGCCCAGGAGCATCTCACCAATGCGTCGCTGTGAGTTCAAGTACAGCTCATGCTGGCTTCCTCTCCGGCCGTATGTGGGAAGGTCTTCCAGCAACATGCGGATGGTCGTGGGTCTCCCCCGGGCTCTGACCGGCTTCCTCCCACCATAATGCTGGTCGCCGTCGTATAAGTGAAATATTCTTGAGTACGGTGTAAAACCTCAATCAAATAAATAAATAAAATTATAACAAAGAAACATTATGTAACAACCCAGCATTAAGGAGATTGAAGACCAAAGAGGTTGAACATCGAAGAGGCTGAACACCGATACAATATTGATTATTCAATACAGCTGTTTCCAACGCAGATGAGAATGGTTTCTACTGAAAGCTGATGGCTTGGAATACGGCTGGGATGTCGTTTACCGTGGCATTTATACACATTTATAAGCTATCAGAGGAAATGGATAGGGCAATAAACAGTGTAATTTGTAGTAATATCAAGTAGTATCTGTGCCTTACTGATTGTGTGCTTATGAATTGGCTTGCATGGTGTATGCTTCCATGCTCAGCAACTTTTCAGTTATATTATGACGGTCATCAGTCATCAATGGAAGAGTGCCAGGAGTTCACCACCGACCTTCTAATGATGTTACGGTTGACTCACTTTACATTCAATGCATTTTACGAGTGTCATGGGCTGTCTAGCAGATAACTCTAGCAGGTGTCGATGTTATAACTATACATAATCCAGTGAAGCTGCTCTCGATGTTCTGTAGGCCCCTACCGACAAGGGAATTTACAGGTGTAATTGATTTCAACATAAGCTTTCCGATGTTTAAATTTATCCACACTAAACTAAAACATCTTTGTTCCACTATATAGACAAAACAAATGTTTGTCGATTTTCTTTAGTTTGATTATTTTGGGGTTTGTTGATTTTCATGAGGCTATACGGACCAGGTTCCCGGAAGATGGAACGTTCCCGGACAATCTGACCGATGTGGTCAACACACGCGGTTCCTCGTCGACCTGACCGATGACCTTGTGGACGAGGTTATGAGGCCATAAATACGTGGTTCCTGGACGACCTGACTGATGACGTCATACGTACGTGGTTCCTGTGCAGTCTGACTGACGAGTCCATTAGAATAAACAATGAGGCTGTGGAGAGAGTGGGAAATAGGATGTGTAGTGTGCAACCAGAATATTGTTCGAGTCAGACAACCACCGATGAAAATCTCCTGCCCACAGACATGTTCCCAACAATTCATTATGTAACTCCTTTCCTGTCAGTGTTGTCCATCGTACAGTTTACACTCAAGAGAACAACCGTTTTTTTCATCGTGGTTTTACAGAAAAGAGATTTATCAATCTTTCCTGAGTTCGAGACTTGACTGCAGTATTGAAGATGCTCTCTGTCGCCAATACTAAACCGCCACGGGCTACCACACAGAATGTGAAAGGACATTTTTTAAGTAGTGTGGTACTGGATTTTACTCAGAACAAGGACTTGAACTTTCAGATCTCCAGATTGTAACCTATTTTTCTTCCTGCATTGGATCATACATTGGATCTCTGATAAGCTTGGTCGAAAACCAGTGCTATTTCACTTTAGCTTGAAGTTTGGATCAATTCTGACCATGCTAAACAATTGCTTTCTACTCTGAGTTTAACATATTTAAACTACATAAAAAATTCAGACGTATTTTCAAGTGTCATTTTACGTTTTTTCCTGTACATTTTTTCTCTCACCAGTAACGGTAATAAGGTAAAGAAAAATCGTTAGGTCGGGGGAATCCCCCTAAGGAAAGGGAAATAGTCTCATTCATAATATTCGAAGCTTAATTTGGACTTAGGAACCCCTTCTGGTGAACGATGTTGTGTCAAGAGCAGTGGAAAAAAATAAATGATAAATGGTAAAGCTTATGAGAGAACAATTAATATTACATAAGTTTTGGGAAAAAGATCATACTCCTCTTTTGAAGCCTTTAAGCGCCCTGGGAGTAAAATACAGTATTGCACTTGATAGTGGCATGCGGTTTAGGTCTATCGGGTGTGGAAAAGTGGTGAGCATATGAGATGACGTAAGACCGAGCTCTCCTTTTGAAATTGATAACCTTTCAGCCTAATCACGTGCCCTAATGGTCACTAACAGCTGAATTGCTCTAGCCACATTCCCCGCTCATGGCAACAAATATTCTAATTTGCAGTGGAGTCAAGTAGTATGGACCGTCTAGCAGATAACCTTAACAGACATCGATGATACTACTATAAATAATTCAATCAAACTATTTCCGTGTTTTGTTGGTCTCTAGCAAAAAGAGAAGCTACAGAGAAGTATAACTGATTTCGACATATGTTTTCCAATTTCTAGACTGGATCTCGGTTTCTCTACACAGATCAAAGGATTGTTTGTTGATCATATTTAATTTGAATGTCTTTGAATTTGCTCACCTTTGAGGCCATAAGTATGTGGTTCATGGAAGTTCTGTCCGATGAGGCCACAAGTACATGTAGTTATCGGACGATCGAAAAAAATGAAACCATACACATGCGGTTCCAGGACAACCTGACACGGATCCAGGACGATCTGACTGATGAGGTCACGAGAACGCGTTCCTGGACGAACTGACCGATGAAGTGAAGTGCGCGCAATTCATAGAGGAGCTGACTAATGAGGCCATACGAACGCAGTTCCTGGACAACCTGACTGTTGAGGTCATACGGAGGCGGTTCCTTGATGAGCTGACGCGATATCTGGACGACCTGATTGGTGAAACCATACGGACATGATTCCCAAACGCCCTGGCTGGTGAGGCCATACGGACATGGTTCCTAGACGATCTGGCTGATACGGTCATAATCACGCAGTTCCTGGACAATCTCAGTGTTTGTCACTGTTTAAAGGGAGTTTTATCATTTTAATATCTAACAGATTGTTTCGCAGAGACAAGCGCGTTCTCCTCGACCTTTAAAAGCTAGAACTCGGTGTGCAATCTTTGAGTCAAATAAATTGTTCTCATAATTAATGTGGCAAATTTCACGGAGCATCCATTGTTACATAAAATGCGCTAATCTCTTGAAAGTACAAACAAACATGAAAATTCAAACAAGATTATTGTGGGATGTTTGCAGCACTTAAACGATAAATAAAAATCTTTTTTTCAATAGATAAAAAATGACCCTTCTGTCGGCATTTGGGGCATGAATCTGGACAATATTAAATAACCATGTATAGTACCCAGGCAACCCCAAGGTCTTTCCTTGCGTATGCTTCATCGACGATTTTATCTGTCAATCTGGCTGTTAAGTCCCCGAGTCCACCACGTCAGGTTGAATGACATTTCAAAGACATCTTCTCGGTTTTACACGGAACAGGGGACTTGAATCAAGTAGACCATCAAGTTATAACCTGTTTCCTTCCTGTTATGGTGAATCTACTGTGGGTCTGTGATAAGCTTTGCTCGAATATCGTTTTTATCTCATTTTTCTCCAGATATTTTACTCATACGTGGCATTACGATGAAGGTGCGCTTAAATTATAATTGTGTTGCACGTGTTTGGATTTGGGATGGCACTATGATTTTAACGAAAACGAAGAAAGATATGACCAAAAATAGAAATGAAGATTTTATATTTTTAATAACCCTTTTATTTCCTTCATAGTTTCCGTCAGTGGTGGCAAATATTCGTAACTGACATTCGTCATCGATGAACATAGACCTACTGGGAATGCGAGACCAGCTAAGCTTTATCTTGGGTGTCATCAATTGTGATATATGTAGCACGTCAGTTGCCCTTCATAAGAATCTTAAGATATTTGCTCCTCATATACACAATTGTTACATAATGTGTGTGATACTTTGGGATGTTTTTACGATAAAGTGTTTATCGACTAGACCACACGGTGTGATTTAATAGAGTATACTGAGTCAGTGTGATTTTACTGGTGTTTATTATGTCTGATCTAAGGGGAAAATCATCCACTAAGACTCCTGACCTAGTATCTATACATGCCTATCAGTCTGCGAATTAGCATCCTGTAGGAGCCATTTCGCTTACTACAGGAGTTCACATAGTGGAACAGGTTGCCAGAATCAGTTGTATGTGGGCTAAATCTTGTTTAGAGGCAACAACAGCCGTGATTCTTCCATCGTTGGCACAAAACCACATCTCCTCACTCTCACCTGAGAGAAAGTGTTCGCGGAGAGATCCTTAATATCTATTTCATGCATAAAGTTCACACCATAGGCTTGTTATGAAACACTATTTTACAATACTAAGCAGTATTGGTAACACGATTTTCATTCAGTGTGTTTGCTTGAATGATCCCTACTGTCCGTCGAGTTGCTAATGGCTACAAGTATGTAAACCCAACAGCTAATCTTAGATAAAGGTTCAATGAAAAGTGCAATCTACATAAAATGTAATTTCAACAAATTCTTTGTGGTAATCATGCTAATAGCTTTGAAAAACCAGATATTTTGGCAAATTCCGCTAAGTTGAAAATGCTATCTGACGGCTCGGTGTTTCTACAGGTGTCGCCTGTTCAGCTTCACGTGAGTCAAAGGTCATGACCTTTAGACTGTTGTTGAAGGGCCTGTCAACATTTCACTAACGTAAAAATAAAGCGCATGCAAATCAAAGGTACTGTGATAAAGACTCCTTTCAGCCTAAAAAGCAAATAAAATGGTCTAAACGTGAGAAGATAGAACCCTCGGTCATTGACAGTTGGCAAAGATAGGAAAGAAAAAGGTTGTACATGCAATCCAGCATATCAATACTAATGCTCTGGTGACAGCCAAACAAGTTCTGAAAGATCCTACCATGCGAAAGGTACTTGATGCCTTGTAGAGAAAATACGTTAGTGTTCTTGCAAAGAAGACAAAGAACTTACTAATATTATATTAGTCTGCAGTAATATTTACTATCATGTTATTGTAGATGAGCTACAATTGCCACAGCATCATGGTATTCTCTGACGACCTATACTCTGGAAAAAAAAATTAAAAAGCAGTAACTACCAAGAAACTTTTTCATGTGAGTGCAATGAAGTAAAACAAGCTCACTTAATTGAGTCTACACCTTGCCAGCTCTCTGACATAAAGCTTCACAAACTGATTGTGTTACAATCTTATACATAGAACACTCGCCTGTCGGTATACGGCCTCGCTTGGCGTTCAGCATCAAGGGGATAGTGCAACGACTGGTTGACCCGTATCAGTATAATGGCTAGGACGGTGCGGCTTACTTTCCTTCGGTAAGGCAGCACTAGATAAAAGGGCGGTGGAAATCCGTCCTGCAAGAAGTAGGCACATTACATGCACTCTAAGGATTCCTTCGTGGTCACATGACTGAATAAAAGTTAATTACGACGTTAAACGCCAAACACTCACTCACTCACTCGGTGTACTAGTTTTGCTGATAGACCATCGTGCTGGCCTCGTGTTCTTAAGCATGTCCATTAAGTTAGGAAAGTTTTGTACACCTATACATGTCGTAGTGCATCTATTTGCCCGTAAAAGGAAGCTTATATGGACAATCTATGTATTAGATTTATTGATTTTTTGTTTAACATCACCATAGTTAAACCATTGCAAATTTTCAGCTATGTGATTGCTGTAGCTTATGTTTTATGGGTGTATTTATTTATTTATTTGTTTGATTAGTGTTTACGCCGTACTCAAGAATATTTCACTTTTATGACGGCCCAACCATCTGCAGGTTGCTGGAGGATCTTCCCACCTACGGCCGGAGAGGATGCGAGCCAACATGAGCTGTACTTGAACTCACAGTGACCCCACTGGTGAGAGGCAACTGAGTCATTTCGCCGTCTTGCTAACCCCCTCGTCTGCGGTAGCCTTTTTATGAGTGTACAGGACACGGTATTGTAGGAACTGAACCGTGACCGATTGGTTAAGTTGCTTGCCTTTAAATGGCTAGGAGAGGCCTGCGTGGCCGAGGTGGTTAGCACGTTAGTGCAGCGCAATAGCCCAGAAGCCTCACACCAAGGCGGTTACTTTGAGCTCATGCTGGCTTCCTCTCTTCCAGCAATCTGCAGAAGGTCGTTGTTTTCCCCGGTTTCCTCCCACCACAATGCTGGCCGCCGTCGTATAAGTGAAATATTCTTGAGTACGGCGTAAAACACGGTTTACTCCGGGCTTTCTTGTTTCTTCTAGTTATAAAGCTGAACCAGTGTTTTAGGTCGCTATTTAAAGTCATAGACTTGTAAGTTTCTGTGGGATTGTAGAGAATTCACGGCGATATGAGATCTGGATAAAAATCACAATCAACGTACTTAAGTTCGGTTAAACGTACTCCATTGTGGAAAAAGATGAGGATATTTCCTGCTTTTTCCCAGGGTGGATTAACATAAGTCCAGAATAGTCCAGATCAGAAGCCCATCGTAGTTCAGGAAGGGTGGATGAACATATGTCCAGATTAGTCCAGATCAAAAGCCCACAGTAGCTCAGGATGGGTGGATGAACATATGTCCAGATTAGTCCAGATCAGAATCCAACCGTAGCTCAGGAAGGATGGATGAACATAAGTCCAGATTAGTGCAGATCAGAAGCCCATCGTAGCTCAGGAAGGGTGGATGAACGTAAGTCCAGATTAGTGCAGATCAGAAGCCCATCGTAGCCCAGGAAGGGTGGATGAACGTAAGTCCAGATTAGTCCAGATCAGAAGCCCATCGTAGTTCAGGAAGGGTGGATGAACATAAGTCCAGATTAGTCCAGATCAGGAGCCCATCGTAGTTCAGGAAGGGTGGATGAACATAAGTCCAGATTAGTCCAGATCAGGAACCCATCGTAGTTCAGGAATGGTGGATGAACATGTCCAGATCAGAATCCCACCTTAGCTCAGGAAGGGTGGATGAACATAAGTCCAGATTAGCCCAGCTCAGAAGCCCATTGTAGCTCAGGAAGGGTGGATGAACATAAGTCCAGATTAGCCCAGCTCAGAAGCCCATTGTAGCTCAGGAAGGGTGGATGAACATAAGTCCAGATTAGCCCAGCTCAGAAGCCCATTGTAGCTCAGGAAGGGTGGATGAACATAAGTCCAGATTAGTCCAGATCAGAATCCCACCGTTGCTCAGGGGGATCAGTAACGTTTGATCTTTCCATGCTCGACGGCCAACTAGTGACTTTCTTTCAGGTCGGATACAGATGATTTTCCCGGGATTATATTTGTGGCATTTTTGCATCCATCATACTGGATAATCGTTGTGTTTTTTAACAATAGTTCACGTATATGTTGCACATACCACTGGCAAAATGGATATGTCAAAAGAAAAGACATCCAAAGAGAAAACTACCTTTTATCCGATCAGTAAATGGACGCGTTTCCTGTCCCATCATCCACTGGAAATCGTCCCGACTCATTCGCTGCGACATATCCTCAGTCAAAAACATCTGAGTATCAGCGTGAACAGGATGAGAGCCATTTACTGCAAACATGGATTGGAACTATTATTACCTAAAATCCCCCTCACAAATCGCCAGAATTGCGGAAATCAGCAATCTCTTTGGAAGAAAATGAACAGTAATAGTTTTGGAAAATTACCCTGAAAAATTTTAGCGGAAGTCTTAAGGACTGTTGTTCTACATTTTGATATTTGATTTTCCAGCACAATAATTTATTTTTACTGTTATGGTATCATAGCGGAACACATTAATATTTTTTGGCGTTTACGTCATCGTTTAGGCTAAAAACTTGACAGAGAATTTATAGTTTGCCTATCACACTTAAATTTTCTTAAAAACGAAAAAAAGTTTAACCTCTAAAACTTAAAACTATCCGCCAAAAGTTTTTTTGACCATGGTGAGGTCCTTGACTATTGTGCTCACATCCCAGAAACTCAAAAAATAAAGTTACTGCGACAAACACAATATAGCAGTCTGGAAGCACTAAGGAAAACAATACATGCCACATATCTGTTCAATCCGTCAGCAGATTATAGTTATGTCCACAACGCAACAAAATCGGTTAAATAGAAGAAACGGTCCAAAAGTCGAAATTGGTTTGTTACTTGTCTCGGTAAAGTCATGCAAATATCTAGTTTAATTTCAGAATACCAAACCGATTTGAAGAAAGGAAAGTTATGGATGTTTTAAACATAATTTTGCCAAAACGGACGAAATGACTCAAACACAAAAACTTGATTTGTAACTTTTCATGGTGAAGCCGTGTGCAAAGTTTCAATTCATTAATATGAATCGTTTTGGAAAGCAATTCGTTTGTGACGAATCGACAGACTAACACACTAACGGATTCGTAGATGAAGCCTAAAGCCTAAAGCCTTCTTCCTTACCGGTAGGGGACTATTGAAAGGAAGTTCTGAACTGCACGAAAAAAAATATCAGAACCTCGTTTACAAAGAGATCGTACAGCTACGTTGATTGTAATTACCGTTATCTGATGACAATATTACCCACCCGGACGCACATTAAGCTTTGATGCGACGTCAAACCCCATGTACTCACTCATTATGCTTTGACGCAGAGCATTCTGAGTAGACCTAAGCAACGGCGGCCATTTACCAAGTGAAATGAGACAATGAGGCAAAAAATAGAGAAAAACTGTACCAGAAATTTGAAATTGAATCATATATACCATAACTTTATGATACAAGTAAATACTTATAGACTTACAGCCAACGGTATAATTTTGACAGTTGGGGTTTTGACGGCGGTCAAAATAATAGATAATAAATTGACTTTTTGGCAACTTGCATTGTCCCGCGTGTGACATGCATCATAATGTTGGAGGACAAGTAGTCCGCCAGGGCATGTCAATCCTAACAGGTCGGCAACTTCCGGGAGACGTTTTGTTGACTAACTGGTATGTTTGTTATCTTCAGATTCAACCTTCAAACAGTCAAAATTTGGAAAATTATGGAGTGATTGCTACCAAAAAATCTCATGCATATATTAAACATGCACAAATCTACATATCATCCATAAAAAATGTGCAAACGTTTAGGGCATTCTAAGGAAAATTTTTGGATTCGTTGTGTTAAGCTGTCAATTTTGTAATGATCAGATTCCATCTGATGGTTTAATCAAAATGAATTAAATTTATTATCAAATTATTGTTATATTATGTGCAGAAATCTTGGACGATCGGGACTGGGGTTGATGCAAGTTGAGCTACAGCTAACACAACAATGTTTCAAATTATAAAAGGTGGTTACAACAGTATTGTAAGGGTTACTATGCCAAAAATTGCTTGTATTCCCACACACTTGTAAGTACTTAATAATAATGACAATTATGGAATAATTTTTTTTGCATGAACACACAAAAACAATTTCAGAAAGACTGGTTGTTCCATCCAGTCCCCTAAATGACTTGCTGTAAATAGGTACTTAACCCATAATGGTATCAGTAATGCCCATCAGAATGAATGTACCAAGCTGCCAATGGACACAGAGCTAATCAATTAAATAGCCATACCAATTTTCAGCCATGATTTAAATGATTTATTCCATTTGATAACATTGGTGTATATGAAGGAATGCAGACATCAAGAAACCAGGACTGATGGCATAATTATATTGATGATGATAAATATTCTCTTCAATAAAATGTGTATTATTCAACTTTCACATACTGTTTGCTTACCGCACGTTCCATTTTCTTTTCTCTTCCAAGTTTGACGTTCGAATAGCACTGCATGTAATCTTTTGCGCGTAGAACGGCTAGATAACATAAATAATTAATTGAATAATCATGTAGGCCTACTTTTACATACCGGTAGAGGTATATGGTGTGGCCCTGGCGATAAACCCATGTTATTAAAATCTCTACAATTACTCGTCAGTACATCAACATTTATCAGATATCACTTGTCAAAAGAGTTTTAAAGAAATTTCCCATTTCTGTAAAAACCAATAACACTATGCTGGAATTGATGGAAATTCTGTTATGAGATCTTGTTTATCCGATAACATGACCGCTTGATCTACTCGGCTTCCTGTTTATTTGCCTGAAACACATTTTTAACCACGTTTGGGAATAGAGAGCTAAAGTCATAATCTCTCTGTGATTGATATTTCCAGAGAACTTTCAATGTAGTTCCACAGCGGCCAAGCTGCTACCTAGTGTCTATAGAGCTATATCGGTTAGATTGGGCGGAAAGGATCCGTGCGATAAAGACAAAAATTTGGCCCATTGAACTAATGGTGTGAACGAAATTAAACAGTTTAGAAAGACTCGTGAAAATCTTTATAGAGAACACAGGGAAACATAATTATTTGATTATATTCACATAACCATATTTTATGCGAAAATGTCTTTTTGTTTCACGCAATGCTCGGTTTTAATTTTTGACCTATACCACTGTGGTCAGCTTTATTGGTGCAGGAAGCCGGAATAGCTGAACAATTTAGGAATAACCCTGGGTATGTCAATGTATGTAGACGTTTCTCTACACTAGGTTATTGTAATCTGTTTGTGCGTTCTGCCACAGGTTCTGATCTAACCAGATGTTAAGGAGTCGGCGCGAGGGGTTGCACTATGTTGATTAGGTGACCTAGTTGTTGGAGCGTTCAACTCGCAGTCGGGAAAACTGGGCTCAAATCTGGATAGGGTCATACCCATGATTTTAATAATGCTACTTGTTACCGTCTCGCTTGCCGCTGGGCAGTGAAAAGTTACAGTAAAGAAACGGGGTTGGCTGTGGTGTCATGTATGGTTTTTGCCACATGGTACTTCCGCGGTGGCAGGACTTGCTCTGCGGCAAGCAAACACAGTGTATATATACACACGGAATAGCTCCTCGCAGCCGTATGACTCAAAAATTGTTCAGTGCAGAATGAACAATCAAGAATACATACATACAAAGCAGCATTAATATATAAGAAATACTATGCAAATAGTAAAGCTGGTAACATGCATATAACCGTGAGGCAGTGAACTATTTCCAGTGAGGCAGGAAAGACAGTCGATAATCGAGGCCTGATATCCTAACGTTAGGTTCAGCGGAGTCAAACACTGAATCACCCATTCCTCATATGCTGACTGCCGAGACTACTGATTTTTTTTATCAATTGCTCGTTTCGTGATTGGACCCCGGGTATGCTGATTACGACAGAAATGGCCTATCAACCATACCTTCTGTTACGACCCAAACTGTCTGTATTATAAAGAGATGGCTTGTTCGAAATACACGACAGTTTAGTCGCACAAAAAAGTAACCAAAACCAGCACATTTTATTTTACAACAATTTATTAGGTTTAAAAAGAACAGATAACAAGACTTTTACAAATACTAAAGTACTTAAGTTTAACAAGAAAGGATAGCAGTATCTATACAAATTCTAAAGTACTTACATGTACAACGGTGTCAAGTCCAAACGGACGCATATATTCCACAATGCTTAAAAATTGCACAGAGGCAATATTCATAAGAGGGAAAATCCACAGTATAACTGAGTGTATGACGAAATATACACAAAATTCCACAGACAGGGTCCGTGTACTAATAAGCACTGTGTAGACAAGAGCACAAATTAAATATACAAGTTCAGACTGAACAAGTGCTCGGTGGAGATATGATATAACAAAGCCAGAGGCTATAAAGACACCAAAATTCGGCACAAAAGGCCTACTAAAGTAATACACAGCGAAAGCATCCAAAACTCTCAGTAATTCTCCTTTCTCCTCCTTTGACCTGCTTTCATAGGTCTTATATAGACTGGTGGTATTTTCTAGAATAAGAAAATTCTTGAACACTTGTAAACAAACATGCCCCGAACTGAGCGTATTCTGGAACATTCTAAGGCAGAGGCAGACAGCAGGCCCTGAACTCAGCATATGTAAACAGTGGCAAGCTAAATTTAGAAGCTGACGGCAGTTGTTCACATAACACTTCACACCTGATATATATATGCTTAATGCTTTGCGCCGTATTTAACAATTTTTCAGTCATATGACGACAAGGAGTCTACCCAATCAAATTTTACTGATATACCAAGCGAAAAGGTCCTGTCTCCTTGCTCTAACCTCCCAGTTCTGAACGCCCAGCGATCCAGCAACAAGTACCATTTTTTAAGTCTTTGGCATAACCAGGGGGCCAGAGCCAGGGGGAAACTCTCAACCATCCACAGGTTGCTGGAGGACCTTCCCACGTACGACCGGCGAGGAAGTTAGTGTGAGCTGGACTCACAGCGATCTTTGGGTCATTGTGGTGGGCTACCTCCCTCACCACTGTCCAGTTGTACGTGTGACATAATTCATATTGACATGCTCCTGTGACTGATACGGTATGGTCCATACAGTGATTTGGAACGCTGTGAGATGGGGGTGTGAGACGGTGGGGAAGGTGGATGGTGGGTGTGAGGGGAGGGGGACAGCCTGACTTTGTAAAATTTCCTTAACAGTTTTCTTCACAGGTGCATGGTGCCACGAACTGTGTTTCTGCAAATATATGGCCTGGTTTATCGTCTGAACATAGTCTTAGCAATGAAAACAGCTGCAGATAGGATTACGAGTATTTCCCAAGAGATATTTTTCCGCAGTTGACATCTGTGTGATGTAATTGACCCCCTCAGGTATAGGAGAACACATTATTGTGGAATAGTTTGGACACCAACATGAGACCAACGTTAATTATATATATTGCACCTCTTGATATAGCACAAAACTTCTTGTCCCAACTACGCAGAAAGTTGCCGGAAGTGGAATGGCTATAGAAACGCACGATGCCTAAAGGGAGACAACCTAGTATGCAGAAAGGCATAAAGGTTTCACGAGTGCATTGATTTTCCTAACTGTTTATGTAGTAAATTTCAGCTCCCAAAATATATATCCCCTAACTTTCGCGTGGTACCATACCAAACCTCCACCTTTATCTTGTACTTTTCTCTAGCATGATCAACATTATTTTACGATGTAGTTGCTGGAAGTGAAGTCATAACATTTTGTCAAAAAGTAATTTCTTTAGGTTTGTTCAGTTGTGTGAAATCCTTCTTTAACATTTCTTATGAGAACTGCTACGAGGTAGCTAACCGTAAATATTGTTGATGACCAGATTATTATCGATATTCTGTGACAAGTTGGAAACATATACGTAAATCTGGTATATTATAAATACAAAGACTCCTTGGCCTAGTAGTTATGATCACAACAACCCAGGAACCTGCCACCAAAGTGATCGTGGTGAGTTTAAAGGATATATGAAAAGGTACCATAAAAAGAAGAATATGATTGTAAGGTAAATGAAGAAATATATGTCAAAAATAAAAACAGAATTTTTTTCGTCTTTGAGATGTATTTTATATTTCTTTTACAATGGTCGGAAGTACTCGTATGACGTCATCGATGAACATACTGTGAACTCGGGACCAGATGAGGGCCCCCAATTGGGGCCGTCCCCCCACAAAGTTGTTTTGACAGCTATCATTGTTGGCCTCGCCACAACTGGTTACCTAATTGGCGGACTGACCGCTGAAGCCTGTAGCTTAATGCCAATTGCAAGTCTCGAGAAGAAAGCTGAATTTTTTTTTTTACTATTATATGTTGCCCCACATTATATTCTCTGAATTAAATAAAAACCATGCGTTTCATGTATCCTTAAATCCAGCCGATGCTGGCTTCCTCTCTGAGAAATGGTGCATACTTATTGCTCTCTGGTTCATAAACAGAGCCGTGAGTGAGCTATCCGACATAGGTGTACTATTCTCTCAGCCCCAAAAGACACAGTCCCGGACGAGCCACTGAGCATATTTACTGTTATGTAAACCATAAACACAGTCCTTAATGAGCCATCGAACATATTTACTGATATAGGTTAGTCATAAACAAAATCAAAACTCCAATCAAATAAATCAGAATACTTTAAACAGTCTGTTTTATAGATCTATTCTGTTTAAGTATTTATACGAGTTTGGCAATAAACAACAATGAAATATACCACGTAGAATTTTTAAGAAAGGTCTTTATTTAGACATAACACTGTGAATTCAGTGTTTCACAGTTCAGAACCTTTCATATACCCAGAAACAGCAATGTTTACGGACTGCTGACAAATCTGATGGCATGGTCACAGCTGGCTTTTGCGATAAGCATTTATTGAAAACGCATGCAGTAAAAGCGTCTGAGTTGTCACCAGTATCATTTACATCTGATCTAAACAGTTTAAAACCCTACGTCCCAAGGATTTGTGGTTGTGAGAATATATCTCCATAGGGATATATTTATTGGTAAGCAGAGATCAATTTAGTGTGTCTCACAAATAACGGCTCTTGGAATACGTCTGTAAACTCGCTATGGAGAACATATCTGCGTACTCTAACATAGGTAGATTCAAAACCCTGATATAAAATCGATCTTGACAAATGGAGGTTACCAGATGGAGCCTGAACCGCCACCACCCGGTTAGGTCAGTCATTCATGGTCCAGATTTTCTCCTCCAGCACACTGGCTGGCTATATCTATACATATTCAATAAACAGCCATATCCCAAGAATTTGTCACTTAACCTTTAGACAAGTTTATCCGTAAGCGCCTCTATGCGCGAATAGGGTTAATCGGTATAGAGATCTAGTCTATAACCACCTACAGGATACGCCATTATCTGGTTTGTAACATCCGAGATCGGTTAAAACCGTGAATAGTGTTCAGACTGATCCTTAACCCATCCAGTAAGTTAAGTTAACAAGTTATTATTATGTATATATGTATGCTTGGGGTTTCAACGTCGAACTTAGCCATTTTTCAGTCCTATGACGACGCGGTGTCCTTAGGTGTGCGTACATATATTGTGTCTTCTTGTGGAAGGGCGAATGCTTGCCACCAAAGTGCTGTCGCCACTGAAGTATCACGCTGAAGACACCAGACATGACACCCTTCCAAGCCTAATTAAATTGACATCGGGCCAATCAGTCATGTTTGTTTGTTCTAACCCCT
The DNA here is from genome assembly GCF_032854445.1 of Liolophura sinensis. Taxonomy (NCBI): domain Eukaryota; kingdom Metazoa; phylum Mollusca; class Polyplacophora; order Chitonida; family Chitonidae; genus Liolophura; species Liolophura sinensis. Next base: position 74,105,849 of record NC_088300.1, read on the forward strand.
CAGTGCTGAGCGCCAAGCTAGGCAGCAGAAGGAACATTTTCAAAGTCTTTCTTGTGACCAGGGTTGGTCTCCCGACTTCGGGGCGGACCTCTAACCATTAGGCCAGCGAAGCGGTCAACAAGGTATTATTACAACCATTACACATATAGCAGTAATATGATTATCAGACATTACACCTTCTGGATCCAGCACAGATTCTAAAGCTGGAAATTGGCTGTTTTTGAACCAGCGACCCAAGAGTCTGCGACATACATGCCAAGGGCCTAGACCATTTCACCTCACACAAAATGTACACATGTACATTTACGTTACATGTGACTTGCAGTAGACAATTACACTCTGCTACAGCAAATGCAGATTTGTAATTCTGGCATTTTCGTCATTTCCTAAATGAATTGGGTTTCATCTTTATGCCCTCAGATTTAATCTAAACAATACAAGAAGTCAGTCAAAACTTTTAACCATTGAAAACATTGATTTCAGCCTTTCCAAAATCGATAAAAAAATTAATTAAACTGCATTCAAGCCAATATCTTTGATTAAAGCTTTGCTGTTTGGAAGAACATTGCAAAATCTGAATGGCAGAAAGTCTCAAGGGACAAAACCCAGCTGTAACTTGAAAAAAGGTCCACAGACGAAAGTAATGATTGGGGTTCTCTAGAAGCATGCAGACACAAAACGCTGATACGTCGATCATGTGAAAAGGAACTCTCTCCAATAGCTTTCCAGATCTGAATCTTTGTCTGTTAACGTATGTGAATTGATATTTGGCATTTCTTGATTGAAATGAACCAAACTTTTTTCCCTTTTTTCCATATCGCCCCTTCACATTCGCTATTGTTGAATAAGGGTGTCGGCGTCGGCCTCTCAGTTATTGCAGTCAAGTCTCGAACCTAGGAAAGATTAATAAAACCTCTTCCTTTTAACCTCGATGGAAGAAAGGGTTATTAGCCGAGCCAAATTCCCATCGATCTTGTTAAAAGGAGGCAGATTGCATAATAGATTCGACATGTTATTGCCGGATGGCCGTTTGTGGGCAGGAACGGTTTGGAGACTTCTTTCATCATGTCTGACCCACAGTTATCGTCTAGCTGTGCAACTGGGATCTACTCCTTCATCTAGGTCAAGACGGATCAGTATTCATGGTTTGTTGGTCATGCGCAAACCCTACAATAAAATTAAGAAGACAGTCTTCGTTGAGACGCCAGCACTAACATTTCATATGTCTATACTTTTTTCCAAATAAAGAGCATTCTTCAAAAACCCTTATACATTTGTCTACACAGTATATGTGATTGTAATCCACGGTCATACTCAGAAATATATTTGCCTACATGGCATATGTGATTGTAATCCTGGGCCATACTGAACAACTGTTCGGTTATACGTTGTTGGGGACAATTGTATAGAATCTCTCTATATATACACAATGTTGTGCTAAATGTTATGACGGAGGAGATTAGTATAAATACTTATATGGTATACATCTAGAAAAATACAGTATAAATATAAACGTCATGTCCGACATTCGTATACCATTCGTAGTCCGTAAAGGGCGTTCCAAGTCGATAATAGCAAAGATCCATTTAACATAATCGCAAAATACCAGCCGCTGGTTTACACTATTCACTTACCCACGAAATATCTACGCCAATTTAACAGTAACTTTACATAATTTCTGCTATATATTTTACACATTGCTTTTGCAACTATGGAAAGTGCCCTGAAATCTAAATAGCTAACACATTTTATGGATCTGAGTCCAATGGACTACTGTTTTCTAACGGTTTTGTAAATCTGTGACTCCAGAATCAGCATGATACCAAGGACTCAGCAATCAACAAATATGTAGGGAACATCTTATCAAGATTATAAGCAAAATAACATGCACAAATATATGCACACATTGTTAAGTTTCAATTTCGGTACTTCTTTAAACATTCTATTGTATTTTTTATTTTTTTTAGTTGTCAGTGCCTGACCTACATTTTCCCTCTGTATGTTATAGCCTGCACTGTGATTCAGCCGAGCGTTCTCGAGGCTTCGGTGTTTATGAGTTTAGAGTCATTGTAAATATTGTATACATTCTGGAAATATGTATCGGTGTTGTAAACATATTTACGATCATACCTTTTAGAACTTTCTTTTACGTTAGTCTATAAATATGAGGGATGGGGTTATAAAGCTAGCAGCTATTCATTCAAGTCTACATATGAGCAGCCATTTACTCAAGTTCACTTGAAAGCAGACAATCAATCGAGCCCATTTGAGAGCAATCATATTTACTGTCATTCATTGTGAAGGATTTTGCTGGGTTTGGAGATATCGGCTTTCACGCCATTCGACATTCGTCATCTGAACTCCATTTTTTGTGCAGAGCACTTTGTGAGCTTGTGTTTCGCCGCTTGCTATGCCTGAGCTTGTATCGCTCATTGTCTCTTTGTGCGATTACGTACAATTCATCACAGTTTACCCTGAAAGTGACTTTGTGTATATTTCCGAGGAGTGAAACGTACATCGACAGCTCGGCATCACGGACCCTACTGCCAACTCGTCCTGAGGAGTTAAACATTCACAGGCAATTGGTGAATTCATCTTGCCTGTGAATTCTATATTTACTTGGACTAGCTGGCTTTTGGAAGCCGGAATATTCCATCAAAGAAATTGTAATTATTTGTTTTGTTTTGTATGTTATTGTCAATTATATTATTGGTCTTTTTTTTTAAATATATATACTGAACTTATTTAAGCGTCTTCGTGTTTCTTTGTTTAATCTTGTGTAAGGCGTATCGCTGATCTGAGAGTTAAGCAAGCCAGTTGTTTCTCATCTCTAATCTCCGACAGTGGTACGAGGCACATGTACGAAATCTTTTGGAACGACCTGCTTGATATGCGTGTTTTGTGAAATGTAACAACATGTAACTTTTCCAATTTCTTTCACATTACCCTTGTTGAATGTCCAACATTTCTAACTCTGATCTTCAAGAACATAAGCTGAAAAGTACGCTTCTCTTTTGTCTGTTCCATGCTCAAGAACAAGGTGCTTAAATCCAAAGTTGCCAAGACTTCCAAGCGTAATAGTGGATCTCGTATACTTTCAAAGCAGACAAGGTACAAATAATAACTAAAGACAGTTTTGTTATTCAGTGTCTACGATGATTCATTCAAACATCACCATCAAGTCTATATCAATGACTCGGGTAAACCAAACAGATTATGAACGGATTTCAGCACGGCACACACATAAGCATGATTTATCCACAAACTGACTGAAACATCAAAATTATGTGATAGATACAACAATAGTTCATATAAATTACAAGTGCTACGTTGTCAGATTCTCGATTCCCATTGACAATTATTTTCAGATTAAATGAGCAGTGTGTTTGTGCATCTCCATTCTATGAGACAAGAGCAATAAACTGTGGTTGAGGTCTTAGCTATGAGCCCTTAACTAGAAGAATCTGTTTATGTGTAACCACTGATGTAACTACTGTAACTACTACCACAACAGGACCTCATTACAAGCTATAGACACCAACACCGAGGGGTGAAGGAATAGGTCAACTCTTAATTACTCCCTATTGTTATGCATGCCATAGTTAACAGACCCTTATCTGTGTTACGTTAGTGTGATATTCCCTGAGCCCCTTGTAAACATATTCACGGGTACATTCCCAATATTTGGCCAGAGTGTTGACTTATCGCTCACCTCCAGTCTGCATTATATGTAGATTTATTGACGGGCTTAGATAAGAGTTTTTGTCGTCTTATTAATGACATGTAATGGACCAATGAAAATTCATAGGTTTTGATGAACCATGGACAAAGCAATGGAAAACCGCGGTTGACCGAAAATTAGACCGAGGTGCTTTCCGTGGAGGGCATCTAAAGTAAGCTGTCATCTTTAATATTTTGTCTACTTTAGCACTTCACTGTCTGTCAGGTTCAATACAATGCCCTTGCTGTTATTCCTTCTCCATCCTTGAGTGCTTGGTGCACCAAACTACTTTTATGACTCAACTGTTTTTTTAATCAAAGTTAAAGGAGAAGAAAACTTAAATATCAAACAAATACCACTGAAAAGAGTATGCTTTTCCTCGCAGGTGCATGCCATAAAAAATTCTAGTATGTACCTCAAGTTGATAAATTATAAATAAAGTCAGCGCCAAAATCCGCTGTTGGCGACTCCATTTTGCGACTCCAAAAACTAGTCATAAAGTCTTTTGTGTTAGGAGGAGAATTGTCGTCGAAAGTCGCCGAAGTGCAGTTCATACATTTCCGGTGGAACTCTTCTTCCCAGAAAGTAGCGAGCAGTACAGTTCGTTTTCCGCCTGACGATCGGGAAACCGGAATGTTGGACGTAGGTTCCGAGTTAACACGAACAAGCTGGCAGTTTTAACGAATCTCATTGGCTGAGAGATAAACACACCCTCAGCATAAATTACAGGGTGTTAAAGATGGAGGGCGCGATGGACTCAGCGATTTATGCCAGCTTTGCCGTTTTCAGGCTTCACGTGTATGGCGAGGAAAAATGGCAAAATTATGCAAGGTGAACCACCAGATAGAAAAAATGTGCTCGTTTCAGTCTATAGTGTCATTTTTTGAAAAAGTTTTCTTCTCCTTTAACAGGCTTAGGCCTTCAAACAAAATTGTGTTGTATACAAAGATGTAATAAAGATGATATGAGTATAAACATTTATGATTATAAACAAATGTTTAAATGACTGAATGGCGGGAATAAAGTTCGGGTGGACTGTTTTATCCCGCTATACGTGTACATACCGTAAGTGTAATTAGAGAAGAAAAACTGGACATGCATATATGTACCGATATGACAAGATACAAGGCTGGCTGATTGCGATACGATATAAGTTAGTTTGTTGCTAGAGATCTGATTTAATAATATTCATGAGGTGATCCTTTAATTTATTTTTAAACAGAAAAATAGTTGGTAGTTTTGAGATATTGGGGAAGTTTGTTCCATTTGCGCGGGCCTATCGAATGGCTGGAATATACAGAGAAGTTAGTTCTTGTAAATGGTCCATCGAGATTTAGTCTTTGATTTGGTGTAGGGTAAAAGTGTACATCAAGCTGCATTTTGAAAATGGTTTGTTGGGAGGTAGAAGAGACTATATATAAACCGATGGACAATTTGGAGGCAGGAGGTGTTGAGTTGAAAAAAATCAAGGATTTTTAATTGATGAAATACGGGCTGGTTGTGTGTAAATTTGTGTGATGAAGCTTTTGTAAAATATACAAGGGGTTTAGGTGAGTCCTGTAGGTGTTACTCCAAAGTGCATTTGCATAGGAAAGGTAGGGTAGAATGAAGGAGAAGTTTTTTTTGTTCATTAGTTTCTTTATGTGTTTAATAATTCCTATGTTTCGTGAAATTTTATTTGATATATAAAATATATGTGATGTCCATGACAGGTTAGCGCTGAAAACAACGCCAAGAAAATTGAAATCATCAACAAATTCTATTTTATATCTGCCTATTTTTTGGTGGGGATATCTGAAGGGAATAATTTCTTGTATGGTTTAATATTCATGCATTTAGTTTTATTAATATTTAGTACACGCTTGTCGGCATGGAACCATCGTTGAACTGTCCAGTTCACCTGTCATTGTATCAATAATTTCCAGAATATTATAACCCGATAAATGAAGGCTGGTGTCATCGGCAAAAAGAATGAAGTTGAGAAGACACGAGGAAATGATTATGTCGTTTATATAGACTAAAAATAGTAGGGTCCTAATACGGAGCCCTGGGGCACTCCACCGTCAATTGGGGACATAGGCGATATGGTCTCTGTACATGAAACACGTTGTAAAGAAAGACAGAAAGGCCAGTCGATCCCGAAGGAAAATTATTCATGAAAAATTAAAAAAAGGGTAGAAACGACACAGTCGAAGATGTGTATGTAAATGATTACGCTGCTGTGACAGTAGTTTAGGAGTACTTGAAACAGTCAGCTAATAACTATCAGGAAACTTCGGACAGGTTTCTGTGCATATTAAATATAGATCAGTTTTACATTATGTTGAGGTTATAATTGATAATCTTCTAAATCAATGTTTATAGTCTGTACAATAGAGGCTAGATTATAAACATAATATGTTTAACCAGAACACTAAATACTCAAGATGTTATTACATAGTTACATTACATAGTTATTACATATTTTATGGCTGGATTATGTAGTTGGTTCATGATAAACTCATGTATGCATCATATAAAGTTAATAGCAGTTTTAGGTCGCTGCAAAGCTGAGGTTGCTGCCTATTTATGTCAGATTATTCCCGCAATGAAACCAAATGGATGGGGTCAACGACTAATAATACACAGCAAGCTCAGCTCCACAGAATTATAAAATTTAATGTTAGTTTACATATAAAGAAGAATTTAGGAATTGTACAAATGAGGATTGTATCACATGGTAGACTGACGACAGTTCATTGAAGAACCATTTGAAATTGAGATCAGTTCTTTTCGCGTCGGGTCAGTGATGTACTATGGAGTTAAGGTCCATTCTTAGAGAGGCTGTCGTGAATAGCTGCAGGGCATTCTACTGGGGAGATGACTGGCTGATAGGTGTATCCGTTTGTCGAGATAAAGTCCGATTAGGTAAAGAACTGGAGGCAGAACTCAACATCTTACTGCATACTGTGGACTTCAATTGTTTAACTTGATCACTGAAATTTTTTTCAGAAAATTTTTCTGTTGTGTTACCAACACGACTGTATCAGGGGATTTTCAATGGCTAATTTCGGTAGTTTTTGATTTTCTTGAGTAAAATCCTCTTTGATGACGTATTTCTTGTTGCTCAAGTCATGTTGTAGTCTTAGTGCTGAGATTGGCATCGAGTTTGCCTGATTGACTTTGAAGCATCCCACCTGTAATCATAGTCCAGTTTGCACATTGTAGCGCCGAGTGAATCCTCAAAAGCAGGTCTAGTAGTTGCAGATGGAACAATAGCTGTCGTGAAGTCATCAAGGCTACTGTGGGAGGAAATTTCTGCATTCGGGGAGGTGTGCCTGGGGAGGGGTGTTGATAAGTCCGTGCAACTTATTCAAGGAAAACCTTATAGATGTGTGGTTTACTGACGCTAGTCAAAACAATGTCAGAAGACACAGAAAATATGCAGTAAAGTAGTGGTCTGCTAACAAACACATGATAAGTTGAAGCAGGTGACAACTTAGATTTATATGGTATACACTGGATGTCAAATATCACCTGACCCATTCATCGATCTTTGACCTGTCCATCGGGGTGCTCAGAGACTCTTCGATCCTTTAATTATTAGCCGCCATTTTGGAACGTAAGGTTTGAAGACAATGCGGCGTAAAACTCCAATCATATAAATAAATAAATAATGTCTTTTAATACAAGTTTATAGTTGTATCAGTTTATCACCTGTTTGGGTTTGAATCACTACATTTCACTGCATCAGTCTCAGCTTGATTAAACACTGCATTTGGTACTAACCTACCAGGAAACCCATTGGCAACCTTTCTCTACCAGAGCTTTGTGCCGCGCACAATAATTAGATCAGCCGTCTTCCTCGTGGTACGGTCTAACGTAATGCCTAGTCTTATTCCACCCAGTCGTCGATCGATTTCAAGCTCGAGAAACTGGCTGACATAGAGTTGTTGTCTCAGACGTTACGTAAGAATGCTCTCAGGTTTTCTCATTCTGTCTCCGTTATGTCTGGCAAGTTTGCATCCCTGTCTTTAGAATACTTCTAACTATACGTTTTATTTCTGACTGGAATGTTACCGATGTGGCGTTAAGTCATAACTATTACTCATTCTCAAAAATTATTCATTAAAGTGTGAAAGTCTTAAAATTCATTTAAGTATATCAGTATCCGAAGAAAATTTCTCCATGATCAGAATGTGCCCCTCTGGGGGCTAAAGATGAAGTATAGCTGATGTATTTGCTACTTAAGGGCTGTGATGTTAATGTTGTTACTGATGAAACTGCCACAAAGACTTATGGGTAATCGTAAACCGTCCCGCCTCAAGGGCCTATAACACTGACATGGTCGTAAGAGAATCAGACAATTTTATAAATAAAAAGAAAAGATCGGAGACATAAAGGAAATTACTTATTTTAACAAAACCATAATTCATGTGATAACAAGGGCGTCCATTAATAGATTCAGATATCCTCTTGACATCTGTGTATACCTTATGGGTCATTACTTTACTATCTCTTTCGGGAATGCTTTCTGATGAGGTAATTACAATAAAAGTATAATAGGTTCATATGGTCAGCACCAAACATTCTACAAAATAGATAATGTCAAAAGAATAGAGATGATGAGGTTGAATCTAAAATTTAAGTCAATTTTTCAAACATACATATAATATCAACATTAATGTTACACTAGTGAAGATCTGATCTTGTAACGCACTAGATGATAATGATATGTGAACAACCGCCGTTAGCTTTTAAATTTAGCTTGCCACTGTTTACATATGCTGGGTTCAGGGCCTGCTGTCTGCCTCTGCCTTAGAATGTTCCAGAATACGCTCAGTTCGGGGCATGTTTGTTTACAACAAGTGTTCAGGAATTTTCTTATTCTAGAAAATGCCACCAGTCTATATAAGACCTATGAAAGCAGGTCAAAGGAGGAGAAAGGAGAATGATTGAGAGTTTTGGATGCTTTCGCTGTGTATTACTTTAGTAGGCCTTTTGTGCTGAATTTTGGTGTCTTTATAGCCTCTGGCTTTGTTATATCCTATCTCCACCGAGCACTTGTTTCAGTCTGAACTTGTATATTTAATTTGTGCTCTTGTCTGCACAGTGCTTATTAGTACACGGACCCTCTCTGTGGAATTTTGTGTATATTTCACCATACACTCAGTTATACTGTGGATTTTCCCTCTTATGAATATTGCCTCTGTGCATTTTCAGCATTGTGGAATATATGCGTCCATTTGGACTTGACATGTAAGTACTTTAGTAGTTGTATAAGTCTTGTCATCTGTTCGTGTTAAACCTAATAAATTGTTGAAAAATAAAATCTGCTGGTTTTGCTTACTTTTTTGTGCGGCTAAACTGTCGTGTATTTCGAAAAAGCCATCTCTTTATAATACAGACAGTTTGGGTCGTAACGATAAATTGAATTGAACTCTAGTTCTTGCGAGGCTAGCTTTTCGAATGAATGCTTGCGTTATTTATTTATTTATTTATTTATTTGGTTACTGGTTTACGCCGTACTCAAGAGTGTTTCCCTATATGACGGCGGCAAGCATCATGATGGGCTTATGTTCTTTAATGTCGTCGTTACCACAACAAGTAACAATGAATTTCGTTAACAAAAGGACCTGGAACGGTAAGGCGGACAATGGGCCCTAGAGACATAGAATTAGAAAGTGTAAATTTCAAAATCCCTACATAACTTCGAAATTTCCGAATCAGAAGCATAAAACTCGTTCGAAGCGGCCGTAAAAGTTACACAACCACAAAAGAGATCGTTCTTTAATATTAGCCAGCCGAAAATGCGCTCTCGATCAAAAACGCCAATTTCTGGTTCAAACACGGCACTGTTATTTTATTTACTGTATGAGGATTGACGTTAACCAGAAAGATATTTCTACTCAAACTTCCACATACGTATTTGGCTATCGTTTGTCTTCATATGTTAAAAATAAACTTCATTATGTGTCCGTTTTGACATATTTTGGAAAGTTTAAATTAAGTTTTAAAAGTCTCTAGGGCATCCTTTACAGTGACTCAAGAAGTCACTGTGGAGAGCTTTTTTCTCTTTTCTCTTTTGTAGTACATGTGCATTTATTCAATTGATGGGTGTTTGGTGGTGTGCTCAAGAATTTTCCAAGAAGTTGATTTTCCCCACCTAAAGTGTTTAATACAAGAAGGATATTTCAATGTGACCGGAGTAGGCTACAAGTTTTCGATCTTCTGACCTAAACGTTGCTTCAGTGTATATTTGGAGCTTTGTAATGCTCGTCATATAACAGGAAAAGAGGAGTTAGACAGCACTGAAAATAGTGGTCCTACGAGTGTGTCAGCAGCTGTCCGTTATAGATATAGTCAGTTTCGCTTCTTGAGGCGCACATTTACTTGCTCTGGGACCGATTCCTCTCCTTACCGTACGGGTTCCTTTGTTTCTTTTTGAGTTCTAATAAATTAGAAGAGTTTTGGCTAGGATTCGACCACCAAACCTTCAATGAATATTATTTGTCTAATCTTCCATTTTGCTTCAGCTAGATCTGAACTCTAGGTTTTACACTTCAAGGAATACAGTGAGAAACCTGACAACCTATAATAATCCAGGATCAGTATATGTTTTAACGGCGTTTCGTCGGCAAATTGTTTATTTAGTGTACACGCATTGCAAGAAACAAAAGTCACTTCAGCTGGAAGTCGATATTGACCCATTTCAAGGTTAAAAGATACCCCCAGTGGGCGCAGGCTTTTCGGCTGGTTGACTTGTGTCAGCGGTGAAGTGGCTCAAGTGATGGTACTATGGGGCTTTTGCTACTATTTAAGTCGACAGCTGCAATTAAACCGTAACTGAGGTAAGCTGACAAAAACCGGATTTCAACGGATGCGTGTGACCATTTGCCAACTATCACAATGTCATGGCTGCTCTGGTTTGTTCTCTGTCGTGTGCCATTTGATATTGAAACATCCAGGTAAGCCGAAACTCCTGACAACGAAGGGCGGATGCCTTATGGTGGTCGGGCGGACCCTAGAGTCTTGGGCACGCCTCGTCTAACAGATAGATGAGAGCACATACAACGTGTTGAGATCTATAATAATAATGCGTGCGGGAAACGACGAAAAAAGGCGGGAATTTAAAAGCTATCTGGAGAGGAAATATTGATGGATGTTGTATTAAATGACAAAATACAGTAAACCTGGTTGGAGCTAAAGGTGCGAGGTAGACGTAGTAAATAACATGTGTAGCTTGTCATTATGTTAGCTAGTTATTTCTGCGGACATAACATTGAATAGCAGAGGGAAAAGCCTGACTTAACAGGGTGTGCATATTAAAGTTCTTACAGTCGTATATATTTATTTATGTGGATACAGAATTAAACTGTTGCAGATATCTTTGCATTATATGATATATCCACTACTATCTTGCAGAAATGAAGAGGTACTAGGTACTTATGTCTTATCAAATTATTATTTTTGTTGGTTTTATTGAGAGTTCAACGTTTGGTCATCGTATGGGTGAATCGTTCAAGACAAAGATGAAATATTAAACACCGAATAAAACACAAAGATAAACATCTTCTCAAAATAAAGACATGAATAGTTCATACATAAGTAATTTAATAATAGAGATGTCATTGAATGATTAATACACAAACTGATCACTTGTGGTGTCCACTTAGTCGGAGCTGTCTTCCAGTTGGCGTGTTAGTCATGCACTCCAGCATCTGCGTTGTTTTCGGCGAATCCCCGTGGAACATGTGACCAGTGATGAAAATCGATGGTTACCAGAACAAAATGTCATTTGGTATTCACACCACCTTGTGAGATGCCGGGTCAGGCTGACATAGCTAGAACTACTACAGCGACGAACGATTTTGACGAGAGAAAACACTATTTTACTGTTTGAGAAGTGCCTGACAGAAGCTTGAGTGGCTATGGTTTGTGCCAGTATAAAGATAAGATGTAATCCATCACGATAGAGGCCTGGTGCTATGGTTCAGACCGTCCTATGACCGTTTTCGTGACCCGTTCACGGTCTCACGTCACACCAGAACGCTAAACTTGTCGGGAAAATCTTTGCCGCATTGAATGGACGAAATGAAAATCCTTACACATCAAAATAATGAAGTTATCGGCTAACCAGAAGTAAGCCAGGAAGGTCAGGACCTGTATTAACCGAGTCGCGCAAACAGCTGTTATCCCTCCCTCTCATACAAAACGACGATTCCACAATCATGGCTTGAGCTCGAAAACATACAGTTTAATCTGATCAGCTATTTATTTCCGGTGAAAATTAAGAACGATAACATCGACCAGGCTTGTTGTAGAGACAGAAAGGCACAACGCCATGATGGCTTACAAGTGTGTTTTTTTATCATATAGGTAAATGTTTGGCGCCAGCTTTAGTTGTGTGACAAAGAGCAGAATTATCGATCCCTATAAAGGCTTCCTGTTTGTGCACTACAGGTTTTATAGACACAGGGACAATGCGTTCCTCTTAACTGAAAATGAAGGTACTATGACTAAAACCGTTAAGTATCTAATGGAAGTGCCTTTTTTCATCAGTAGTTATTATGTAAGTCACAGGAGCTATTGAAGCCCATTGTAGTGTTTTAGACGTTAAACCCTGGCACTTACTAAACCTGACAAATCCTATATGCATTTGGGCTGTTACGTAAGATCTTCTACTGCACTGTCTATGCTAATATACAACTGTCTGAGCGTCAACAACGGCCCATAAGACAAATACGGCTGAATAATGCATGTCCTGATGTCTTCCTTAATTTGGCATTGACCATAAGTTCGATGTACGTTCCCAAATAGCTTAATTTGGTCCACTGGGCTACCGGTTTATAGCAGAGCCTTTTGCTTTCCTTATGGTGGGGCGATTCTTATTTTGCATCCATATCTTGATACTTTTCGGCGAATGTAAGAGGAACTTTTCGCTTTCATGATACTGTTGCTGGACTCGAAATACATGTTAACGAAAAAAAAGGTGCTATGACGTCATAGTACACGTAGCCGCAAGTATCGGGCATAAATCCCACATCAGAATTCAAATATTTAAATGCATTTAGGTTTATTTTAATAACATCAAAAGAAAATGGATAAAAGTACTCTTAGACAGTGTTTAGCAGTTTGTATGGCGATACTTACTTACATTTTGAACTGATATTTAAGGATATAATAAAACAATTCATTTTACAAAAAGCAGTTTCGGATGCTAAATGTCAGACATTTATTGCGCAAATATTTACACCTCATTTTGCAGTCAAAGGTTGTGGAAATGTTTAACAAGAACATGTATATATGAAATTTTCAAATGTCAAATAGTTTCGGATAAACATATACATTCCAATGAACATATATCAATATACATCACCAGTAATTTGTAAATTAAACATTTGTTCCTTAAAATCTTATCAACACACGTTGTGAAACTGTATAGAGCATAAGATATAGCATCTTTAACAATATTGTAAGTATCCTAATAAGTGTGATGAGATTGATTTGATTGTCGACACCAACAAACATACATACATATATATATATATATATATATATATATATATATATATATATATATATATATATATGGAACTGTCGCAAACAATGATAATAATATGTGTAACAAATCTTTCTTCGGTTTACTTTCAAAATCACAGTATTTGTCAAAACGATACGCACCTCATGAAGTGCTATTATTGAAAACAAAAAGTCTCGTTGAGCAAACTTTCTGTGGGGGCAGCCATTGGTTCTGTATTTAGTGTGTAGCGATAAATTAACATATTTAACAGCCGGGTGGACTTATATATCATCTTCAAAGATGGTGTATTAACAGTATTAAAAGGCAACACTACATCAAATGTATATATGCATTATATATACATATAGAGTATAGCGTATCCCACAGGACGTTAAAAAGCACAAATTTCTGGTTATGTGAAACCAGAATTTTGACTGATCCAGTGCGAGTAATTTCTATAACCCGAGGACGCAGCTGTTTCCGCTTACGTCACCTGAACTTTGTTTTGCCTTTAATCCATATAACCGCGGGGATACGAGATAGTCTTTCCGTTTGCTCTAACACGGGGCGTACATGGCCAAGTCCTGTTGATTTATAGAGTTACCAAGCACGTCAGGAAAATGCCTGTGGTCGTTTGTGTCTGTTTCTACTCTTCTTCTAATATATGTATTCATTTGATTGGTGTTTTACGTCGTACCAGTACTCAAGAATATTTCACATACGAAACCGGACAGACCTCGGGGGTCCTCCGAAATAACTCAAGCTGTACTATTTGTTGTCTTTTCTTTTAATAATTGTAGCATTGAAATGTCGAGGTAAGTTTGTTTAATGATGTTTCTCAGAAGAGTGCTGTAAGAACGTTACGGGAACTAAAATATCCCCACGGAGCGTGTGTTTACTATACATGCTATAAGCTCTTATATATTTGACAGGTAAATGCCCTGATCGGCCTTACTCAGGCTTAGTGAGGCATAACTCAGGCTTAAACAAAGAAAGTTTGATATTTTACTTTTGCTTCCGGTGTTGTGCTGGATTTGTACCTATAGCCAATTAACCAAATAATGACTAGTTTAGAACTGTAATATCCGCCACAGTGTCTGCTTGTTTGATTAATATATTCCTGAGACCTTATCGCATCTGCAAGATATTGTCAAAAAGCAGATAACCTGGTTGGTTGTGCTGCAATAGTGCTGCTTCTCTGGATTGTCTGAATAAAATAGTATTAGTAATAGCCAAGTTGAGGTGAAGAATAAGATAAGTTCTAAACGAGTTCAAACAAGATAACACAACACTACTAAGAGTGAAGCTTTACACTGGATTCATTAACACATAAGTTCTAATGAATCGATCAGCCTCCTTATCAATGTCACATCCTACTGACTACCATAGAATGCAACCCGTCTTACATTATTCTCTGTGCAGTCAGCAAACAAACGGATGGGACTGGCTAACAGGTTCAACAATGTACAGAACAAAACTCTCTAACACCTTTCACAGATTCAGGGATCAGGAGACAATAACTGTTCTTACACGTCGCCTGGTATGAGACTGGCTCTGGTCAGTCGATTGTTTAATCGCTCATGGCATCGGACTGTCCGGATGAGATCGCCCCATTGCTAACACCTTATCTGCAGACGTCTTCACACGAAGTCTGATGAGGATGGCACCATAGTGCTCGTGATCTGCCCTGTTAATCCAGTCTGGCGGTCATGTATCGTGTAACCATTGCTCTCTTTTGACAAAACAATCACTGGCACGTTTTGGTGGCCCCGTTTCGCACAGCAGTTGTGACTGGCCGATTCGTGTAAGGTTTTACAACAAGAACAACACAACACCTTTACGAATTCCGTGCGGAAATTCTCATTCAGCCATCCGTACAGCACTGGATTAGCAGAGGCTGAGATGAGAACCAGCAAGTGGCAGATGACAAAAGTCAAGCTGATATTCACGTTGTAGTCGCTGAAGAACTTTCGATGAAGTTCCGTTAAAATGTTACAGATATTTAATGGCAACCAGCTGAGGGCAAAAACGATGCCGATCATGGCCAACAAGATGTTTGTCCTTCTTTTGCGTCTGGTTTCTCTCTCGTTTTTTTTCTGACGGTACGGAGATGGGGCTCCAGCAGGGCTAGGCTGGTTTACCATGCGGTACCGCAACTTATTGCATATCCTGGCATGAGCCACACTGACGATGATGATTGGCAGAAAGTACTGCACGACGACACAAGCGATAGAATAAGCCCCTCTTTCGATGTTCAGGGTGTCGTCTTCAATGCACCGGTACTGGTAGAAGGGCAACTCTTGTAACGGTTTCTCCGACTTGTAGTAGGTAAACACGAGAGTTGGGCTAGCGATCAGGAAGGAAATCACCCAGATACTGATCAACGCTGCAGCTGCTCCGATTTTCTTCATGCTGTCTTTGGTCGGGTAGACAATTACCTGGAAGCGATCTAGAGCAATAGCAGTGATGCTGATGGTCGACACGAACACATTAGTGCCTTGGAACATGGGGACAAACTTACACATGAAGTTACCAAAGGGCCAGTCCAATGTGAGTAACTTCATAAGGTTAAAAGGCTGCGTAAAGACACAAAGAGTGAAATCAGAAATAGCCAAGTTGATGATAAAGATGTTCCTAGGTGTCCTCATGTGCGGGTTCTTTGCCACCACATAACATACCAGTCCGTTGCCGCTGGCCCCGAACAGAATCAGCGTAGCGAAGGCAAATATCAGGCACATCTCCGTCACATAATCAAACCGCCGTGCCGACATGGTCTGTTTGTAAATGTCCAGCATCTGAGACTCGGACAAGAGGTCGGTGGCGTTTGACATGCCAGAAACGTTGCCTCTGACGTTGTGGCCGAGCAGGACGTCTACAGACGGCTGGTAAGACGCCGCCAGCAGGTCACCACCGTTTCCTCGCTCCATTTTTCAGGCACTCCGCTTGATTCAGTGAAACAACACTGTTTAACACTTGGCAATCATGCTGGAATATCGGCCAAGCCCTCAAGGCCGTCGTAGATTTATCTGACTGACCGCCTCCACAGCTGACTTCTACTTCTGACAATTCCTTCCCCGAAGTGTTCGCTTACCGCCTACACCGTTCAGTTTGCCCGCCTTCTGACTGTGTTAAAACCTGCCAAAAGAGAGGTGTAGTTCCAATTAACTATCAATATGCATGATACTGGGCGTGAACGCCACACACCACGGCGTGTTCGCCGACAGCAGGACGGAGAATAAGAGGAGCAACACTGCATCAGTTTCCCATTCGAATGGAAGGAACCAGGCGTATAGTCTGCATGCGCGTCAATTACTCTGTAGCGACTTGGTTTGAACTGCACTGATATTATGTGACAAGTCTTTAGGAGCTTGGCTTCTCAATCGATATGGACTCGGCTCGCCATTTCTAATATGTGGGCCGAAAGCAGATTGTGAATCAGGTAGAACAAGCGGCTGAGGACAAACAATGAAATATCTAATGTTCAGTAGAGCACAGGTTCCACAATTGCACTTAAATTAATATGTAGTTTCAGATTGTGTTCTACCGTAATTAACATCGCCGCTATTTATAATTCGTCTGCATTTTCTTCGAACAAAGGTATGTAGCAACATAAGCTGAATTACGTGATATTATGTGATGTAAATTAATTACGAGTCACCACTAGGATATGATGGGCCATGGAAGTGAACTGGGTATGATGTTTGTGAACAGCACTCCTGTGCCAGCGGCAAATCACAGGTGTATCCATGATACGTGCACTACAAATTGCAATTTACCATCCAAAAGCGATGGGACACAGCCGAAACCAAATATGTAGCGGTTAACTAAGAATAAGAGGGGTTGACGGGTGGAATTAGGCTGTCGAGGGAGGGATCCTTCAGGCTATTTACATGTAAGTGGGCAAAAAAAAATTGGTGTTAAGCATAACGCACTAGTGTATTTCTCGCGCCTAAATGGTTGATAGGAAATTTATGTTAGCAGGGATTGATTTTAAAGTACCATTGTTCGACTGACTCAAATCCTCAAAGCTAAGTCGTTATTCGCGAGCAAGCAGCCGTGCTAACTGAAGCGTTGGGGCAGCAGTAAGCCTGTTGAAATCAAAAGGATATTCCAAGACAGGCTGTTACCTGAACTAACGCTGTTACAGTTCATTACTTACAAACACGGGACCACAGTGGAAGCTGACGCTCGCAATACACAAACATGACTAAGACGAAGAAATCAGACAAGCCTGATTTCATGCAACTAAAAGCTTACTGGAGACACGTTAATACCAGGAGCAACGGTTTCCAGTATCAAAGACTCGGAAGTAAAACACTGCTTGTATAAATTAAACGAAGTCCAGGTCTGATCAGATAGATACATACTTGGATAAGTCTTCAGAAATTTAATAAGTGCAATAGTATCGTTGTAACAACCTGTATTACAGTCACAGTTTGTTTCAGTCTAGGAGGAATTTGCTACTGGAATTTTGTTTTTGCTGTGTAAAAAGGGCAATGGCATAGCTTCTGTTTGTTTACTCCCTAAAGTTGTAATGGCCTTTCCTCTTTCATTACGTCCACATATGTGGCAATTGTAAGGGCTGATGTTGGGAAAAGGCAATAGAAGGTCTTGTTAGGCCACACCTTAGAGCCGCCAATTTCTTTGTAGCAAGTTTCTATTTTCAATTTTTCCGAAATCAATCCTATGCTTCAGTTGACTACACAAAGCAGCTGGCTGTGTGTATGTGCGCGTCCCTGGTTAGAAGAGGGAGAATGCACACAAATGGCTCTAATCGAATTGCAGGAATTGAGATGGATTATTAGGAGGGCTAAGTAATTTCCTCAAGTAACAGTGCTCAGTCTCAGCGTGGGGTTCAAGTGACGCCTCTCACCGTATAACTAGGGATAGCCTCCCTGGGGCGCTGCGGCAAGGTTGTGAGTCCTGATTCCTGAAATGTATCTCGTACAACGTCAGTTTTACAGCAGTTGTGGCAGGTGGAGTGTGACGCTGATTAGATCGTTCATTTGGACTGTGCTATACAGTCATTAGTCTCCAGCCAACTGACCAATCAACGTCCAGACACCGACCTTATGCGTGCTGCATATCAACATGTGTCTAAATATGCTAGAACTTAGTTAAAATTTCGTTGTGGGTTTGCATCTTTAATACAGCCTACTAGCATTCAACCTCGTTGGCTATATGTACCGACCACCTGTGCATGTACAGTTGTTGTTTTATGACAATTCCTAGAAAAAAACTAGAAAAATGGACAGGAAACATTCTCATCAGGGGATGAGTCAGTGAGTGAGTGCTTGAGGTTTAACGTCGTACTCAACAATTTGTCAGTCATATGACGACGAAGGAATCCTTAGGGTGCATGTACGTGTAATGTGCCTCCTTGTAGCAGGACGGATTTCCACCGCTCTTTTATCTAGTGCTGCTTCACTGAAACGACTTACCGAAGGCAAGTAAGGTGCCCCGCCTGAGCCATTATACTGATACGGGTCAACCAGTCGTTGCACTATCCCCTTGATGCTGAACGTCAAGCGAGGAAGTTACAACTTCCTCTTTTAAAGTCTTAGGTGTGACTCGATCAAGGATTGATCCTGGATGTACCTGTCCCGAAGCGCGTCAGGGGATGAACTTCGTTTTTAGAATTTCAAGCTGTCTGTCGTTCAATATAATACACCGTACGTGGGAAGGTCTGTCAGCAACCTGCGGATGGTCATGGGTTTCCCCCGGGCTCTGCCCGGTTTCCACCCACCATAATGCTGGCCGCCGTCATATAAGTGAAATATTCTTGAGTACGGCGTAAAACACCAATCCAAAAAAAAAATCAATATAATACATCGTGTCAGTCAAATAAGTAACAAAATTTTGCAACTTGTTGTCATGCAGTGCCCCATTGATCGCCATCAGTTGATTGCATACTGGTCGCACAAGCTCCACATATCACTTCTAATGTCACTTAAGACTTGGCATACAACACATTGGCTGTTTATTTATCTACGACGAAGCCAGCGCAAATATTCTTATCTCATGATGGTAGGTTGGAATGACAATGCTCTTAGAGTGTACGTTTAATAAAACTCGTGAATATCAGTGCAAAGCGGTCTAGTTTACAATGATAATGGGTATTACAGCTGTCATTTTTAACTGATTTAAATTTCAGCACACCAATATTGCATTAGGATTCGTCTCTAAGCCCGTGCTGTCGGTGAATATTTTAAAGCCACTACAGGCTAGACTTGAACATTAATAAAAGCATTTCTACGGATAATCTATCAAAGTCGTCGAGTCCAGGAAATATGGCGATTATCTAAACATTCTGCATTCGTCTTCTTTTAAGCATCATCGTATTAAATAGCCTATTTCACCTGTTTGAAGCGAAACGGCCGGAGAACGGCGGCTGGTAGATTACCCGTGGAGGGCAGCCCAGACCGCCCTAATGAAAAACGAGGCCAATTAAGTCAGGGTGCCCTATATTGAATGGCTCTAACTTACAATCTCACTTAGCGGTCATATCCGTCAGCTAGTTGTTCACTCAGCTGGAGAGCTGACAGATAATCAATCCACGGCTGCATAACGGAACAAGACAATCATTGTTCTGAAGGCGTCCCCTCACCTAACTAGCATGCATCCTTGCTTAAGCTCAATGCTAGTATCACTATACACAGGTGTTCATAACCCTGATATTATCTTCTGACAGTGGGCCGTGAAGGCGAGTGGAGTTTTGTGTTTTCCATTGGTAATGGCTTATTTCGACCCATATCACGATCAGGTTTATTCATATGGTGAGAATCTGAATACAGTACCATTGGTAATACTAGTATAGGTGACAAAATTCTGCTAATACATGTACGTGGGTGGTGTAAACGCACTCATACAGGTAATGTACGAGCAGAGTGTCAGGCGCAATACAGCTGCTGTCCAGTCAGCGGGGCTTACCTTTGTGGTGCGCCCAGAGATGGCATAGTCAGACCTTAACATAAGGGTAGCAACACAAAGCATCAAGACTGATACTAGATGTTGGATCTTTTTTCCCCATAAAATGGGATGTGTACGGAAATGAGAATCGAGCAATTTAGAAGTAACCATGTTGTTGACGTAACGAAACGTAAATGTGTGAGTTACTATCGCGGTGACCAGTAGAATTAGACTTAATTTTAAACGCCAGGGAAATGGAGTTCTATTGTTTGTAGGAAACAATCCGTGGTTAGTTCTAGCACAGTATATTTAAGGCTCACTACTGCTGCTCGGTAACTGAATGGCATGTTTTAAGAGATCTGTGAAATAGCCAGCACACAGGCCACAGGAGCACTTACGGTAACAATGCGATGTCTGGAGGGATTAAACAGCACGCTCTGGACGAAAGTCACAATGCTTAGTTAAAGGAGAAGAAAATTTAAGTATCAATCAAATACCATTGAAAAGAGTATGCTTTTCCTCGCAGGTGCATGCCATAAAAAATTCTAATATGTACTTCAAGTTGACAAATCATAAATAAAGTCAGCGCCAAAATCCGCTGTGGGCAACTCCATTTTGCCTAAGAACTAGTCCTGAAGCCCTCTGTGTTAGGAGGAGAATTGCTTAAGTGCAGTTCGTACATTTCCGGTACAACTCTTTTTCCCAGAAGGTAGCGAACAGTACAGTTCGTTTTCCGTTTGACGATCGGGAAACCGGAATGTTAGACGTAGGTTCCGAGTTTACACAAACAAGCCGGCAGTTTTAACGACTCTCAATGGCTGAGATGTAACACACCCTCAGCATAAATTACAGGGTGTTAAAGATGGAGGACGCGATGGACTCATCGATTTATGCCAGCTTTGCTGTTTTCAGGCTTTACGTGTATGGCGAGGAAAATGGTAAAATTATGCAGATAGAAAAAATGTGCTCTTTTCAGCCTATAGTGTCATGTTTTTAGGTTTTCTTCTCCTTTAAACACTGAATGTAGCGCACTAAACTTTTATGTGATATTCATGTGTGCTGAAAAACAACAGGTCTGTTTGTGTTTTAACGGTGAGAAACAGTAAACAGCCCAGTCGTCCCACAAACTCTAGACAAACTGAAAACTATCACAACAAACATGCCGGCATTTGTTTGACAATTACCGCTGATTCTTGCTCAAATCAATCCATAATTTGCATAGTCATCTTCCCTGTTATATAATGGCTGCCCGGACTTCTAATGGCATCGGTATTGATCTGTTCATTGGAAAGCAAACATAATTGCCTCTCTAGGATCCATGTTGTGCTCCGGAGCCGCACTTAGAGGCTATGTAATAGATCTGTATGATAATCAGAGAGGAGAATGATAAGTATTCATAATAGTGAGATTAGACAACCTTGTTCAATTTCCGATTAGACTTAGTACAGGCAGCATCCTGTCATGAAGCCATCTGCCTCTGGGTGTGAATGACTAATTGTCGATGTAAGTGAACTACAGAAGTCTGGTGGCTTTTCACCCTGCTCATCTCTGATAATCCACCAAGTGCATTGATGTATATCACCCCAACAATTAAATGTAACAAATTTAGAATGGATCTGCAAGTTGTAGACGTTTGATGTTATTATCTAGTTTTGGAAATAAATAGGCTAAAAAAAAAGGTTTACAGGATAGACTGAAAAACGATTTCTATCGTTAAAAGCTTGAACACATACAGATGTTCTAACTTGAAAACAAATGTAGCAAGCAGCTCCTTTATTTGTTTGGCAATACATAACAATCTAAGACGATGTGGTGGGAACGTATGAATGCTGAGGAAAAATTTTCTGAAGGGTTTCTGAATCCCTGGCTCTCATCAAAACACAAATATGCGAACTGACATTATGGGGTGTTAAGTCATCGGTAGATATCTACAAAAACTTAGTTTTATGATAACAAAAATGGCCAAGAAGCAGCAAGAGTAAAGCTGTCCTAGGTGAATTATTCATAAGACAGACACACGGCCATGACAGCCGATAAATAAAGAGGTAAAACAACACTGATAAAAAAAGTTGATAAAAGACATAAGGGAGCGGAAAGATGCCAACAACTGTTTAATTTTAAAGTATTCGGAAGGATTTTTGTTCTGGTAGGTCTCACTGTACATGCCGCAAAAGAACATATTCATAACAATAGCCATAACTGTGTTTTTTATGTACTTTACCCACATCTAACTAATTTATTACGTCACCAGGCGTGGATTCGTGCTATCAGCATAATATGATATGTGTAGGCCAAGCATTTGTCGGCTTGGTGTCACTGACTGGGTGGGGTGTCATGTCTGGTGTATTCCGGTGTGACATTCCAACAATTCGGAACTAAATTTAGGTAGGTATCGGAACTAAACTTAGGTACGTATTGGAACTTGCCTGCCCCAAGGAAATTACCAAGGTAATTGAAAACGCCAATAAATATTTATTTATTTAAGTTCTGTAAAGCTGTAATGCCTATTAAGGCGATAACAGTGGGTCTGTGATTAGTATTTTATTCATTCCGCCCCACAAGAGGAAAATGTATCCTACAAACACATTGCCACCACATCAGGCTGCTGACTTGGCTTTCATATTCTGTTGTAAGAGAAATTTTTCGCCTGTAATTAAACACACCATAATCAGTGTGAGCCAAATTCTACAAAATAATCATGCGGTAAGTTTCGATTCTAGACGTAAAAGCCATCAATCATAATAGATACTCCCGGACATTATAATCGCAAGACCGATTCCAAGAATGACCTTCAGCACAAACACCATGGTACTAAGAAAGTGCATAAAGTACGAAATTAGGACGGCATCATACAAAGGGAAGCAATCAACAGTTTTCAATTTTAGTGATGACGGAACGACGCAAGAAATGTTCCCGGTGAATGAATTAAATCGGTCTCCAAAACTGACGCATTTTCTGCGAGCATATCTTCTTAGCACTGATAATAGAATGAATGCCATTGTGATGTTCAGATATGTACAGCCATATTAGAAATGTATAACCCTAGCAACATCAGACTGAATCAGTGCGTTTTAGTATTCTATTTTAACCTTTCTAGACTTGAACATAGAGGTCTTCATGGAATTCTCGAAGTTAAGAGCTTTAATAAAGTGTTAAAGAGGAGATAACTGTGTTTTGATGGCTTCTCATCTGACTTTTTATCGCAGGAAAGAGACTAAATGTAGACGGCAGTAGTTCTGTACGACTTAACAAGAAAGTCCGCATTACTGATGGGTTTATCAGACAGAGAAGCCAATCAAAAGACGGTTAAGGTCTACTGATATGGCGCAAATTAGACAACTTTTATCTCTGACACAGCCATTCAAACGGGAAACTCTTAAATGAAATAATCCAATTTCCTTTTTATGGAAAGTAACTGAGAACAGACGGACAATTTTCAGGCTTCTGTTTGTCCTGTCTTGAGTGGACAGAATCATCCATTTTTGTCGGTGTTCCTAATCTTTTAGCGTTTAGCTTAGTGCCAGTCAACGGTGACTGTGTAAAACAAGATACAGAAAACAAAAATGTTCTATCCAAACATTGGCTTTTTGAATAATTATAATTCTCACGCAAGGCAACTTCGTAGTGTCGAATTTAACATTATGAATTACAAAAAATATTCTAGCTGCATTTTCTTTCTAATACTGAATATTTACTTCCATTATATCGATATGTGTCACTAAAAAATAGGAAATTTTGGTGTAGAGCCGGATAGCTCAATCTAGGCGAGAAAGTAAATGGAACATGCTACAGTGGATAGACAAGGTGTGACGATTAAATTTATTTATTTGATTGGTGTTTTATGTCGTACTCAAGAATATTTCACTTGTACGACGGCGGCCAGCATTATGGTCGGTGGAAAAAAGCCAGAGACCGGGGAAACCCACGACCATCCGCAGGTTGCGTGACGATTAAAGATCAAACCTTCAGACTGAACTAACAATCAGTGGTGGTGATGTGTTGGATATGGCAAAACTAAACATACACCATTAGAGAGTTCCACAAAGGTCGTACAGCACGCATGTACTGGAAGTACTGTCCTTTGTCTAGCAACAATGGACAGACTGAAATGCCAGGTTAGTTTTGTAAACGTGCCATTTTGTGAACGTCAGTATTGTTGGAGAAACGTTATACTTCAAAAAAGACAACAATGGTGACATCTGAATAGTGGGGTAAAACACCTGTGTTTGTTGCGTGTACAAATAGCACACAGAAATGTGAGTCAAGAACCAGAACAAAAACAAAAATCAATTTTGTAACCGTGATAGAGAACTGTCGGCTTCGGTTCAAATTATTCTGAAATACACCACGGATAAAATGACCAACCAAACTATTTACCTACCGTTTAATGCTATGTTGAACAAATATTTACCATCTGTCCGTAGAAAAAAGAGGTCTGTAGTGCAATGTATATCCATCGATTAGTAACTTTTTGAGAGAAACGAAATACCTTGTCACGATGATAGTTTATTCTAGAGAGCTTTCTCGTTGACAGCTGAACATGAAAAAGCAGATGACTTAGACTTTAAACGGCAAACTGATTACCATAATACTATTCGGTCTAATACATTTATACTCTGTTGTGCTAATATTTTTACAGACAAGCCAAGCTCATTACGGTGACTATCCATAAGACAAGAATATTTATATTTTGCTTACTTGAATGTTGTTTAACGCTACATTTGTATACGCTGGTGGTTGGTTTATAAGTTGCAGGAAATCCTTAGTGGCAAATTACCAACTAACTTTCCCACGTAAGAGACATGCACGTCACATTAATGATACGCATGAGGTTTTGAACGCCAAATCTACAAATTCTCTCCCTAAGAACAAAGGAAAAAGGTAGAAGCGCATATATGGGAGAAAACATCGTAGAGAGAACGGCACACCCTTTCGATAATAGCAGCATTCTTTGGTATGCTATCTCTTGATCCCCATATTATCCTCACTCACCTCATGTGTTTGGTGTCAACGATTATGACGATTTGTGTTGATGGCGATTATGGGCGCCCAACTTCACAAGTAAGGTATAACAACTACATGAAATACCTTGCGAAAGAAAATAAAGCAACCAGCCTTGTCACTTTCTTAGATTTATCCAAAGCATTTGACATCGTCAACCATGAAACCTCTTTTGTAAATTAAACCACCTAGGCTTTCGAAACAAACCATTGCAATTGTTTTATCACTACCTAAGTGAACGTTTACAATGTGTGTCCTTTAATAATTCTTTCTCAAACTTTATTTCTGTTGAATCTGGCGTTCCCCAAGGGTCAGTTCTCGGCCCAGTTCTTTTTCTCATTTACCTCAATGATATAACTTAAGCTTCAACTGTCCTCGATTTTACTCTTTTTCCAGACGACACCAACTTATTTGTTTCTTCTAATAAAACCTCTGATGTGTTTGAAATTATGTCTCGGGAACTGGTCAATGTGCAGCCTTGGCTACATGTAAATAGATTATCACTAAACATATCCAAAACTAAATGCATAGTTTTTCTTCCTTCTAGACACTATGGCAGTAATACGCATGTATTAGAGTTAAATAATGTTTTAATACAGCAGGTAAAAGAATTCAAATTCCTAGGGATTGTACTAAATGACAATTTGGACTGGACGTCTCATATGAATTACATATGATGTAAAGTTTCTCGAAAAATAGGTCTCATTAAACATATCTCATCACGTGTTAATAAATCTACCCTTATAGCACTATACAATTCACATTTATCACATTTATCACCACTTTTTCTCCTTCAAAAGCGCATTGCCCGAATCATATCACACGCACCACGGCTTGCACATACAGCACCTCTCTTCAAACAGTTAAACATTCTAACATTCTCCCAAATAAACCAGTACTTAATGGCCTTGTGGACATACAAGTTTATCCATGAACCATTCCTACTTCCTATTGCTTTCAGGGCCCACGTCACTTGACTTAGGGATAGTCACCAATATCCAACAAGGAATCAATCATTAAACCTTCTCCACCCCTTTTTTCGCACAAACTTGTCTAGATATACGATTAAATGCACGACCCCTCGAGTGAGGGACGGTCTCCCAAATACATTAAAAACGTATCAGTCTGTGTCATTATTTAAGCGCATAGTAAAAGATTATCTGTTGGCATAACAGTATTGGGCAGGTGAGAAAGTGTGACAAATTTTTCATTTTATCTATATAGTATAACTCTTATGTGAACCTAAATATGACCAATCATCGATAATGTCCTGCTCTCATTTTAAATATATACGCCCCCCCCCCCCCCGGGGCTAGGGAAAGAACAAGCCTGAAATAGGCTTCATTCCCGCTGTAAATGAAGACTGTGTGTAACTATGTCCATAATTATTGTTTGGGTGAATAAAGAAAGATAGAAGGAAGAAAGAAAGAACAGTAAGCGTTTATGTAATGACAGCCATGTTCGGACCAGCTTCCAACAGAAAGGACAAAGCCACCCGGTCTGATAACCCACTAATGTACCGTTAGAGAAGTCAGCACATCCAACCTACAGACATATAGCCATATTATGATAGTCATTGAGACTGCGCTGGTCAAACGACCGTTCCTGGTATGTACCGAGAGGTAGGGATAAATATTGTAGAACTGTTTCGGCGTTCTTCAATATGAAGTCAATATGTGCTCCGAAAAAGTATGGATTCGTCAATGAAAATGCTGGGATATAGCCTTAAACCCGCAGACGCCGCCTGAACAGCCGTAGGGCATCTCGACGAACAGGTCATCCTTGAATATGACGGAAGTGGCCCATTTCCTGTTCTCACTTGTACCTTCGTCATCAAACAACAGCCTAATAACAAGGAATTGTATCTGTAACCCACCATTTTGTGGAAGCGACCTTGCAAACAAGGTCATTGTGAGCCATAGTGAGCTGCTCCGTTTTGCGAGTCCATTTTTTTTTATCCGAATCATACGTGTTTAATTCTATGGCAGCTGTCACTGACAAGTACAGACCAGTTCCAGCTGGGTGAATCGTATAAGTACTACAACATTTCACAAGTCCAGTGAAATGACAATTATCGGGAGCTGACAGAAGCAAACTAATAACTTAAAAAGGGTGAAGAAACAAATGGAATCCAGGAGAAATTAGAGGAAAAGAGTAAACAAGGATAGCGTTAGAACAGGATCTACATCGAACAATAACTACATCGAATAGGCCAAAATGTTGGCCAAAGTGACCGAGTTTGAACTGGCGTCTGGTATGGACCTTATCATTATCGAGAGCAAATTATCAATGCCACGTAATGCCACAATAACTACATCGAATAAGCCAAAATGTTTTTTTGCGATGCTAAAAACATGTGTTCTTATCAAGAAACAATTCAGCAGAGACAGAGTTTGAACTGGTGTCTGGTATGAACCTTATCATTATGTAGAGGATATTTTTGATGTTTTTGAAAATCCTCATTTAAAACACAAACCAGTGATCATCAAATTATCATAAAATTTTAAACAAAACAGTCATACGATAGACAAGTATGAAATGAGGCGGGAAATGATTTTCTTTCTCTTCTCGTGATTAACTACGCAGCGTTCTGCTATTTACGCATGAAACAGTACAATGGCCACTAGAGGGATTAACCTATTTCCATCGTTTCCTATAGAAATTTACATTAGACAAAAATCAACAGCTGTGGGGTGTTAATAACTATACGTTCTCATTTCCGTTTGCTAGATTTGTTTTACCCAACGCCCGGAAATAGTTGTCAAATTGTACTGCCAGTGCTTGCACTGCACGCAAAAATTTGCATTTCATAACGCCACAAGTAACAGCTTCTCACAGAACCATTGATCAAAACCTAACAGTAACTTAGCAGTTGTTGCCGTCTGGGACGTGGAAACCATTTCAAGGTGTAGTTGGTGAAATCGGCTAAAAGTCGTTGTATTATCAAGGGGCTTCTAACCCTTCTCCGATTATGAGTGGTCGTCCGCTGACAGTAAGCAGTTTGAAGAAAACCATTGCGCCTTAGCAACAGTCATGTGAGAGATTTTCAGTTTATTTCAAGAATAAATGAAGTCAGGCAGTTGAACTATGCCAAAGGCTGACTGTTATTGCCTTTTGGTCTTAAAGGCTACTGATTCATTAATACCAGAGGACCATTCCACTCAAACACAGTCCTGGTGAGTTGTCTTTTGGTCCACAAAATATCATTCCCGATAGAATGTACATCTGTGAAACGCGGGAGCAAGCCTAAGTAAGGTATGATCAACATAATTTTGCCACTAGGTGACAAATATAAGTCAGACTTCAGAATGGCATAAGCAACACTCAATCGGATGAGCATAGATATTTGAACCTCAACACAGATCAAACATCGTATAAAAGCATGACATTGTTTTGTTTGCCACACAGATCACATTAACTACCAAGTAACACATAAGGAGTTCCACTTTATCCAAATTTGTAGTAATATTTGGAAATGTATGGACAATTAATGTTGTATGAATGACATTGGAGTTTGGTGAATTTGGCAGATGTAACAACTGAGTGAATCTGGCAATTTGAACTAGAAAACAATTGGGTCCATGTTCTTTGCTTAAAATTTGTCTGGATGGGATAAAGTAAAATCAGATGAAAAACCAACACAAAGCCATATTTTAAGCGCTAACAATACCAGCAGAAAAAAGAAACGTTTGGAAAATGCCAGGTGACAAGCTATCTAGAAACTTCTGCTTGTTGGTGACAATTACTCATTTGCATGTATATTGCTTGCTTGTCAGTTCTTCGCTCTTCGTGAACTTCACTGAATACATTACACAGGAAGTAAAAAACATATGATATTACGGCTTCTGGCAATGTTCGGATATTAACATATTGCATAATTAGTTCAAAGGTCAAGAAAAACGCCATTCTGTTCTCTATGTCTGTTGCACGAAATCACAACTTTCGCAAAATATGACCAAGACATCTATAATTGATCAGAATGCACTAAAGCCGGTAGAGCTTGGCGTCATGAATTCAGACTTACGTACCATTCGTCAGGTGTAAAAATTAACATAAGCATTCAAAATTAGTGGGGTCGTTTACGGGGCAACATTCAACACAAATCCGACGAGGAGAGCGAATTTACACTGGAGAGGAAATCATACTGAGACGTATATGGGTTTAATAGTCAACTGTATATCAAATACCTGGGTGGAGTGTGGCAAACTGCTTGAGTGAAGGTAAAAAAACCTTTTCTCATTAAAATTTCGCGCGCTTTCTAATGTGAAACACAATATCTGAGGTGAGTTCTGCAATTCTACTTTAGCATTAAGTACGTTGAGGAAATTAATTACACCTTGGTGTTATTTTGAATGCTCTGTGCTTTTCACAAAGGTAATGGGTTAACGCAGTTTTACATTTACAATGCGTGCTATTCAACCTTCGTTTTTTGCAACGAAGTGATTACTTCACAAAGCTCGTTCAAATGCTTCTAATGTTGGACTGGGACTGTTCCTTCGTTTGCGCGTAATGCTACAGAACGTGTGCTATTCTTAGCTTGTATGAACACTCCTAATTAATTTATGACAAGCTTGTCATAGATTGCACGTATCTGCATGCACCTGGTCGGCAGTGGAAGAACGGGAGGTTTAACAGACACGAGTTAACCATCAGGTCATTACATACTGGTGCGTGTTTGATAAGACGGACACTAACGGGGCACGCACAGGTGACAAAGTGCTTTATAAACATAGCAAACTCTTCATATCGTATTCCAGTATAATTCTTCAAGCCTATCCCAAGTTTGTGAGCGGTTGTGTGTGATTTCACAATATGGCAGTAATACTGGAGACTATAGCAGCATAAAGAACATCGCTGAGATAGTAACAGTGTAGATAACGAACCCGTCCACAATAACTTCATAGACAACGTTCCCTTGGACAGTAAGAGCGTAGGCGAAAGTGCCTTCCACGATAAAGGCGTAGGCGACAATACCTTAGACATAGCGTAACCGAGTGAAGTTAAATTGCTATAGAACGCATGCAGGGAGCACGTAACGTGAAGTGACATAAATTTTGATTACATGGTAAACTTATATTTTGGTATCAAGTAACCACAGAACATTTTGAAAACAGAAAATATAATGTCGTAGTTATTCTTTACAAAATAAGATGTTTAACTAAGATTGATTTAATCCAAACAATGCTTACACGTGCATCATTCCCTCTTTCCTAACCATATTCAGTGGGCAAGGAGCTAAAGGCGCTGCAGCCAGCTTTGGACAGGGCAATTTCATGGCCAAAGATATCATTTGAGAGCTTACTGTGAGTTGACTCCCAGCCACATAAATGATGAATATATTTAAGAGAAACATAGAACATAGTTATTAATAAGTGTTCTTCCATGTATAAAACACGTAAGTCGTTTTCTACTGATTATGACGATCAAACAAATCGTTAATTTCGATTAGCTCTGCGCTTAAACGGCCAAGACCAGTTTCTAGCCAAACAAACGACCCCCGTTAACACTAGATGTAGCAAACATCCACCTCTAATGATAGACGAATGCCAATTCCAGCGCAGTTCCTGAGCAAGCAAACTTACTCTAAATACAAAGTAAGCAGTTTGGCTAATTGCAAGGGGTACATGTGGCGGCTCAATAATTCATCAAACTGTGACAATTAATCGACGGGATTTTTACTGGGTGGAATGTTGAGCAATGGCGGATCTGGACTTTTCTCCAAGCTGCCCGGTGTCGTGCGTCATGGAGTGTGGCAAAATGCTATTTATGATTAACAGGGATCGTAGATCGAAACTGTTCAGAAAGTTGAACACCACCTAATCACCATGGCATTATACCCCTAAACCGTCCTGTTTCAGAGTAAAAATAAGGGAAACATACATAAATGTATGAAAAATACTCATTCAAGAAGGAAGAACAATGAGTAAACCTAGCATATTTATGCCCCGAATAGTCCAGTGTAACCATATGAATATGTGTGATCATAAAATGACTACGCCACTAGTGGGAACTGTAAGAATGGAAAGTGGCCATGTAGGAACAATTTTAAACACTTCAGAGATGAATAATTCAAAACGAATATGAGACACAACCTACCAGTATCGGAATCAAGGCACGGAGGCACGTGGGCAGAGGCCGTAGAACTGATCGGAGAGGCCAGCTACATCTCTGATAGCCACATATGGTATGGTAAGCCGTTTGCCACACTCGTGTTTAGCCACATGAAATTATTCCACGCGGAACATGTAGACTAGTGCCACGCGATGGTACACGTACATGGACTGTTCTGTGTAGCAACACCGCTGGAATACACAAGCTGGTTACATCAGCTTTTCCGCTACCGCTCAAGAAGCCGTCTCGTCGGCCTGAATAAATCTCGGCCGGTTAGTTGCGTTCACGATGCTTAGGCCCATTTCAGCGGCAGCCAGAAAGATACACGTTAACAAGCGGACGGTGTGACTATCTGTCCGCGTGTTATCACTGCCAGAGACACGTTAAATCAATGCAACCGTTCTCCCTTCCGCTACAAAGACGCATGGCTAACATTCCGCGGACAGTCAGAGGAACAGAGGGAGGCAGCGAGCACAGCTATTTACATACAGTCGCCAGATCGATCTGGGCCGTGTGTTCGACCCACTGCATGAACAAAATCCACACAAGTAGGAATTAAGTATATAAACAGTCTTTAGTCCTTCTTCCCACAAATACAGTTGCTAAATGAGATTTCAAACCGGTCAGCACCTTGGAGAAGCTTTCCATATCGACAGGTGCTCATGTCATTTATCTTTAAATTAACTGCACTCGGGCGAAGCTAGAGAAAAGCTCAGGAATAAAGCTGTAGTAAATCAGTCAAAGAGGCGCACATCTGACGTCTTTAACAGTTAACAAACACTATGTTTTTATCAAGAAAAACAAAATCTGTTACCGGTTACATAAACACAGTTGGTCGTAAATCAATACATGTTATACAAAAGTCGAATTTAATCAAATGTACTTTAAAATTCCCCCATGGGCCAGCTCACAGATGCCTGGAGATCTAACAAATTCATGGACATTGCAGTCTAAAATGAAAAGAAAACTGGAGAAAAAATATAGAAAAAGGGCGTATCTTGTTTTTATTTGAGGGGGGAGGGGGGTAAAAACCAGTCCATTGCATTTTGGTGACGTATCTGGATCTAGGAACTTTCAAACGATTCTTAACAATTATCAAATGTCTGTCAGCAAATTTTCGGAAAAAGATGTGCAAGGATTTATTATGAGGTCTGTACACAACTTGGACCTGGAACAAGCACTTGGCACAACCTCCAGTTATTATGTTTTGGGGCTGATCTAGGCTTCGGTCCAGATACAGGAATTTTCAAACGATTCTTTACCATTGCGTTTAGTTCCTTTTGTGCGTTGTGCGGGATTTGTTCCTTTAACTGAGACAGAAGTGCGCTCTCTGTGGTTAAACATTTGAAGGGGACCAACCTGTTGTGAAAAAGACTTGACATCGTAAAAAACAAAGATGGTTGTTACACATTCTGCTTTATTACTAGATAAAGCAGTACTCCTTTCGATCAAGTAGCTTCATTTAAACTTCACTCCCTTCCAGGCTATCGCATTCAGTCTTTTTCTCCCAAAGTTTGGCAAGCCTATTTACGACCGGATTGGCAACATTTAAACAGTTTTATGCCCTATTATTAAAGGTGTCGTTCAACTGGAGGGTGGTAGTCCGGAGAAGATTGATCAACGCTGGGACTCATCGGCTTTTTTAAATGATTGATGAGAACTGAATCTGAAGACTATCAACCGCAATTTACCCTCGGCTGAAACGTTTTTCTCACCGAAGGTGGGGAAGGTGTCCAAAAGGTGCTGATGGGAACAGGGTAACCCAAATGATGGCACAGGCTGGTGTATTTGTGCTGGAAAGGGGGCCAGGATAGCGGACTGTCTTAGAACATTAAATGTGATACAGGATTGTCTTGGAAAAATGTCTGTGACATAATGAATGGTGGGAACAGAATGAAATTCCAGTGTGGCAAGGAGCAAGGACCCATGGGTGCTAAAATCAATAGTTCCTGCAACTGCCACCTGTATGACATATTTAACAAGAAAAGAATTTACAAGTAGGTTTTTATGATTGTTGGAAATCTCATTTATTGCACTGGGTGAATTCATCATCATGTTAAAATCAAACACTTTCTTGATCTCTTTCGTTAGGTTTATACAAATATAATAAGAGCATAAAGTCAAGCTAGGACAAATCGCGAATGTTAAGAATGTGGTAAGACACTTGGATGTCGGAGATTCAAACTGATCCCATTCGCAGGTGCTCGCTCTGTTTTGTTGGGCGTTTTTTTAGCTTCGTCGGTACAGCGGTAGCTTCGGAGCTATCACATATGAAGGCAAATGTGATAACAATTAATGTGATAACCATAACAAGCAAATGTACAAAGCAGCTGGCCCTTCAGTTTACACTGAGGAATATCTCCCCTTATCCAAATCTGATGATGATGAAATATTAACGTCATCAAACAGGGTCGGTCCACAATTCACATCGTTCGTGTGTTCGTTGTTTCAGTTCTGAGCAAGAAATTATTTACACCCATGAGGTATTTAAAATTATCGAATTCCTCAACTGCTCACGAAAAGATTGCATCAAAGCCTATCCAAAGCCTTACGTTCGATGCCTTGTCTTCTTTCGGGGGCAGAATTTTTTATGAATCGACCGATGAATTCGCTGACCGAACTACATCCGAAATACTTATGCAGACAGTACCAAACGGTCACCTAATCTGGGTGTTGAACTACTGCTACTATACTTCCTAAGCCAGAACAAGGACATTGTCATATTGTGCGTACAGAAGTAGTAAAGCAGGGATCTTGACGCGGAAGGAAGCAGTGCTGATCTAGAAGCTGTAAAAACAAGAAGATAAGGCCATCCTCCCTTTAGCTTTGATTGATTATTTTTTGTGTTCACCTTTTAACTTGGCTCTATCAATTTGACACTGGATTGTACTCCTCTATCAAGGCCCCCAGCCAACTTCTTATCTCGGGTACCGAATAAAGCCGACCTGAGCTAGAGAAATGCTGGGATAAGCTGGGAGCATTCGCGTCAAATTTGCAAAGCCGTGTGAAATAAACACGGCCGAACGGCAAGGTCTCTATAAAAATGGTCGGTGAATGACTATTAATTCCCCAGATCACAAAGGTCTCGAAGTAAGTGTGAGAGAACGGCCTTGTCAGTACCAGTGTAGACAGGAGTAAGCGCGGTCGTAACAGTCTCCTGTAGTCAACCCGTGACTGGTCAGTGCAAGTATAGACAGAAGTGAAGTATATATATTTATACTACAGTAATAATGTTTGATGAAAGGCCTCAATTCTCCATGTGCCTTACAAACTTCGTCATTCAAAGCCGAACTAGCTAGAGCTGGAATGACTGTTAAGGAATATGGGTAAGGAATCCTCTTTTAAGTTAGCAGCTAGATGTTATCAAGAACACCTAAAGGTAAAAGAGAACGGGTAGCGTGTTCAAACGTCATCAGTGTAAACAGAAGAGGGGCACTCAACTGTGAACTGATGGTCTCTGACTGATTGCAATTCATGAAGACATATTCGAAGCTTTATATAGTGCTACAACCATCCTAAACTGAATCACAGGCAGTGATTAAATAACATCTGACATGTTGCGAGTATTTGCCTTTTCTGTTTGCTCACAATCACTTGATGAGTTCACTTCCCGGATAGAAAGATATACTGTGTCATCTGAGGGCATATGTTCAGTCAGCAGACATCCTCTGGATTCTTGAGAGAAGAAATATTGTAAGGACGCTGGTAGTTTGAAGCAGACGTGAGGTTAATCAGTCGTGCACATCGCTGGCGTCAAGCCGCATCTCGCCCTATGTAGGCTCATATAACCACCTTGTTACTGTTTGATCAAGTTTCTCTGAAGTCTTCAAAAACCCATTTACTTTTGAAATACTCAACTACTGCCTTTGACTCTAACACGCTTGACTGTGTTAAGTGAAGTTCTTAACAGAAGAGCAGTTGCCTATGGATCTTGGGTGGAGATAATATACCAGGGCAGCAATGTAATCTGCATGCAGATGGTCTAACAGCGAAGCCCACGAACATTGTTTAATCACGGCAACCTCATGAGAAGATCTCATAAGGTTAGGGGAGAATCGAGTTTGGCCATCAACCCATAGTTTCAAAGAGCTGGGACCAGTCTGTTAAAAGAGCTAGACGCTATCAATGGAACGGCTGTCGGATTGAACAATAAAGCTTTGGCCTGATTATAGCTTCTCATGACACACACACGTAGGATAAGCCAGTTCAAAAGATTCTACCTGAAGGTAATGGGACAAATTTCTCTCCACTTCCTTTGAACAAGTCTCAGAATGTAATTTGGGCAATTACGGTCCGATGAACATAGTACGGATGAAAAATTTAAAATATATGTGTAAGGATACACAGGGCTGGACGAATGACGTGCAGATATACCTACATTACCTTATGAGAATATTTTGATGTTTGGGGTAATGGGCATTTGTGGGGCTTGATCACAATAAGCCTTTCTTGAAGATCACATGTCTTTCACCAAAATGGTATACATAACGCTAGTTCAACAAGTGGGAAAATCCGTGGGTAACTTGCCCAAAAGTTTATCCGGAGTACCCAGAAAACAACGTAAAACCAAAATGGAACAAGTAAACAGTAGTCCATAATCCTACAAAATAGGACGAATGGTAATTAGTAGGATGCCAGAAACTCCAGAACAGGCCTTCCATATACACGGTTTTCAAGATTCGACTTTTGGGCATCGAACAACCAAAGATACAGTTTGCCGTGAGTGTCAAGTTAGGTTCATTTTATCTAATCACATAATGATTTCAAAGCTTCCTTTATGATAGTTGGAGAAATCGTTCAATGAGTAATCACGCTTTAATAGATAGGCCTCATCTTTCTGATTTTATTTTTGTTCACCAGTATTTACCACATATATCATGTAATACTGTAAATATATCAAGTCAGTAAGAACATGGGATTAGAATAGTTAATTACCATAATCTCTTAAAAGCTGGGGCGAGCAAGGGGGTGGGGTGAGTGGTTAAACCTATGCTGGCTTAAGTAGAATCAATTACTCAGTTCAGTATCTGATTAGCTTCCCTGTTCATAAATTTCGGAGGGGATGATGACAAATAAGTCATGGTTTAGTTTAATCAATCCAGTGGTGCGACACTGAGTTATATAACGATTCCTTGTTTTGAAGTTCACGGGACGACGTGAGAAATAAGAAAATCCTGATCACGAAACACCATTTTTTCCGCGCTTAGATGCCAAATTACGCCAAAATCGAGGACATAAAATTCGAAGGCAAAACAGATGTCAACACGTTCTTAAACTTAAATAATTAGCGATTAATCGATGGCGCTGATGAAAAAAATGAGCTGTCCATCATGATTATGATAATAAGGCAAAACACGTGCTGAAATGTCGAGCATAAACAATGCCATGTTTATCAGTAAAGCGTATTACTGTGCAAAAAACCTTTTATTCAAGTAATTTTGCTTACTAGCAGTATATAAAAATTGTCATTTTCGGTGCAATAAAAAAGACAAAATTGTGCATTGGTCATACACGCTTATACAAACCTGTCAACATTTACTTATACGGTGAGTGAAAACTCCCAAGGAAATACCTTGACAAACAGGATGGTCGTCTCAAATCGGGATCCCACACATGAGTTACAAGAGGATATCCAGTATCTTAGGCCCCTGACCTCGCCTCCTGGGATAGTTAATACACTGTACTTACAATTCTGATATAAGAATATTTAGTTTAGAAATATGGCCTGATATATTGGACGTCGTGAATTTATATTGCGTTGCACAAAAGCAATTCCCCTTAAATGAAAGTTTATTGGTAAAACGTCTGGTATCAAATGTGTTCCAGAGAATTTCCGACATACTAAGCTGACGCATAGCATTGAACAAAAGGCTATTAGGTACTCATGTTTATGGCTGGGACCGGATGTTAAATTTTATTACAACACAAGACTTGAAGATAGGAACTACAAATTGCGTTTGAATTTGAGCAAAATGGAACGTTAGTAATCAACGCAATGAGGCATTATGGACTTGGCAATAGAGAACATGTAGGCGTGAAACACCGAGCAAGCACATAGCACAGCCTCCCGCGGCTTGTCGTTCAGGCCCTTCCATATAATGGAGAGCTGACAAAATAATTCAGTACAAGTTGCTACTAAAATTTAGACAACCTTTGAAGAGTGATTGTCGGGTGAAACCATTTTCTTCTTGAGCCAAGAATACATTCTGTAACAATAGACCTACACAGGTTGTGAAGCCATTTACTCGCTGTGAGTTCAAGTCCATCTCATGCTGGTTTTCTCTCCGGCCGTGCGTGGGAAGATCATACAGCAACCTGCGGATGGTCGCGGGTCACCTCCACCATGATGCTGACCGCCATTGTATGAGCGAAATATTCTTGAATACGGCGTAAAACACCAACCAAATAAATAAACAAATCATTGTAAGCATCAAAACAATGTAAATGATGGGTCTACTTTACACACCCAACGATTGTGTAAAGAGCGAACCAGTGTCCCAATCAATGTGAGGTTAGTGTAGGGTCAGCCATACATATCCAACGATTGGCGCAGCAGCTGACCAGTATCCAAAACAGTGAGGCTACTGTAGGGTGAGCCATACATACCCAACGATTGTGTAAACAGAGTACACGCGCTCAAACCAGGGTAAACTTACTTATGTGTCTTCCGTACACACCCAAACGAGTATGCAAACAGTTAACCAGTATCCAAAACAATGTGAAGCTATTATTGGGTCAACCAAGCACACCCTTTGGTTATGTAAACTAAAAAGTATCATATCAGATGAAGACTTGTGAGGAATCTGCCACACTTACTCAAAAAACGAACTCATAACATCAGATACCATCATATTACCGTCATATTTCAATGATATGTGAACAAATGGCTCTCTAATCTAATTAGTTGACCTGCAGGGTGATATACCCGGTGCTATTGTCACCGGGACATTACACACACATGCATGAAAGACAAAGACAACGAGAGTTAACAGTTAGCCAAGGATTGGTACATGGTAACTGAGCCACTGGCATCATTGACTGGATGCCAGTAAATAATTAAAGACTACCGCGGACTTAAGTAAACCTAACCTTCCCAGGATGATTTAGGTTAATGAACCTGGGAAACCCTATGAAAAAGTCAAAATCAATGAAGAAATGAGCTTACCTTAACCACTCAACATCAGTACCAGTTGTATGTAGCTCACGGAACCTACGACATGAAAGAAGCAACTTGAACTGTTGGCGCTCATTGGAAGCCTTTGGTTTTATTGAGCGCATAATAAGACATTATATCCATATATGGTATTGGACCTCCTTGTAACGGCAACAGTGCGGGGATCTGTGGCTGGTGGCTTGTGGTGCCTGCCTGTTTTAGGATTAAAAATGAGAAAATGTGATTGTTAAGCGGCGCGGTTGACGAATGCCATACAAGCGTCTCTCTTGGGATCATGGACGCTGGAGGTACTGGTGATCGGCATGGAGTCCACACGCTATTCAAACAACAGGCCAACCATTGGTCCAATTGTAGCAGAACAATAAAATCGCTCCAAAACACTCTCTCCTTGGCGGAAAGAGACTGGTGGAAATAGTGAGAGGGTTTTTGCAGCTATTGAAGGATGGGCATGTTTTAGAAAGTAGCAGAACTACGCGTCTGTGAAATCGATCGTAAACTAGCAAGGTAGATCAATACTAGTGTGTGTGTTTGTGTATAGAAAGCACCGGGTGCCGAACAGATTAACTTGCTGATATGCTTATTATAGCACAGTTCTTAAGGTTGGTAGCCCAGTTTTAATGAGAAATTAGATTATCTTTGTGTCCTGTGCATGCCTCACTCGTTTTCGACGTGGTACCACTGGACGTCACTTAGAATTCAGATTAGTTTTACCACCATCAAAAATGCAAGCCTAGTAAAGAAAAATTAGGTAATGCGCTTTTAAATATGTATGAACATTTTATTAGATTTCACTTTTGCAATTTATTATTTTTCATGTTTTGAATGTGATTTATGATAGCACCGAGATTGCACTCTTGTTTCAAATTAATATGATAGTTATCAGAAATTCAATATAAAGTGACATTCTTTCAATCCCAAACGAGGACTGGTTCCTGGAAATATTGCCTCCTTTGCAGCATAACTGTCGAAATATGACCGTAAAATGTTATTCGTTACTAACAAATCCAGCCCCCAAAAGATGAATGAACGAATGAATTATTGAGGTTTTCATTCATTTCGGCAGAAATTTCAGCCATACCATGGCAAACCAAACAAACCAAGCAGAGTACATTCTGATTATTAGGCTCATTGCACATCTGTCAACAGCTTGCCTGTTTAAACCTTCCAGCAGAGGTCGTCAGTAATGGGAAGGTAACGCTGCTTTTAAGCTGGCGAAATCTTTCAATCTTTCTGTACCAGGTATTTATAATTTCGAATATTTGTTGCAGAATGATCATCGATAAGAAGACAACCAGCGCCGTTGTTTAGAACACTTGATTTATCGACTCAGTAATTAAATGCCATTGTACAAACAAGTTTGAATATGTTTTCATCTGCAAATTACAACTGGAATGAAGTAGGAGTAGAAAACCGCTGTAATCATCTTTTACTAAACAACCAGGTTTAAGGATCGTGTGGTCTTGTCACTTCCTTTTTTGTGCAAATGACTCAGTTTCCAGACTCCCCTGAGTCTAGTCGCGCTTAGCTTTTTTAACACTCGCGGCTAAATGATCTTCAGGGCAGACTGGGCTTTCGAAATTTAAATGAGAAATCACAAAATATATCCAAAAAGCACATCTTTTTATGTTAACTTGTTTAAAACAAATTTCATTCTTTTTTCATGTCACCAATGATGACAAATTGCTAAATATAGTGAAAACAAATATTCTTTTGCAGTAGAAATAAAACCACAAGGGTTTATCATCTCCCATTTTAGAATTAGATTTGTAGATATATCCCTAGTGAGGAGCTTTTAACACATCTTAAATGCATTGTCCTATGGGTAAAAAAAGCAAAGCAAAACACTACCACATACGTCAACTTTCTGATTATACTTTGCCAGTTTTCTGCTGTCGTTGGAATACAGCTCAGTTTTCTTCTCGAATGACACAGGCGATTAAGTCTGTCATACACTATCGATGATAAATCGTTTGAAGAAACCATTAGCCCTTCAGCAATGAGGCAGGGTGATAAAGCGTCCTCTGCAACACGTCAAGAAGTTTGTTAGTCACGTGTGAGGTGCAATATTTTCATACCCTGTTTTGCCAGATCTGATTTATTTTTTTCTTGATTTGGTGTATTGTTTAGTGTCACACTCAAGCAAGTTAGACGAGACTGGAGTGGTCAAACCCTTGAAGACAGTGGAAGACTAGTTTTCAATGGAGGTTGTAATTCTCAAACGGCCACGCGAGTGCTTGTTATTCTTATTTAGGCAGTGAACAGTGAAAGCCAGATAATTCCTAGCCCAAGGTCGGGATTGAACCCATGCCTTCTGTGCCTTAGCGATTCAGAGACAAGCGTACTAATCAATCGGCCACAACCCGCTCGTTCCTCGCAAATGTAATCATTTTAATATAATTAAAAAATTAACACCAGTCAAATAAACAACCCTGCTCAACTGCATCACTGGGATGACAATTCATGCCTGCTGAAGCAATTAAATATCCAAATCTTATTATTTAACTTATTACCATCAGTGTTTTATTACCCTCGAATTTATTGAACCCTATCAACCAGGTTATTTTATCAGCCTTGTCGAAAATTGCTAATAGCTTCTCTTGCATCTTAGTTGATATTTATTTTTTTTTATATTTCTTCTACTGCTTTGGTAATTGCACCAAATAATAACTGACATAGTAAACATAGTTTTCATCCAAACTGAACTTCCGCCGTACTGGACGGCTTGCATGTTTTGGTCATCTTTTCTCACTTGGACCTTGGCATGATTATTAAATAATGGAGAAAATCTAATCTTTTAGGCATAATACGAAATAATCACCAACTCAGGGTTCTTACTAGCATTATTTTTTTTATCCATTTTGCGCTTGAATCTTCTGAAAAATATCAATTTGCAACGATTGTGGTTTGTGTTGATAATTATATTAACCTGTTGTTTTGCAGCATGAATTACGACCCAACATCCTAATAATTTGGAACATAAAACGACAGAGTTGGCAATCGTCTGAACAACAGCCTCTATGGCCTTGAAAGATGCCATTTACGCTTTAATTTATTTCGGTGATGTAATGGCTGTCGTTGCAGAGGAGGAAGGAATCACCAACAAACATCTGTCTGGGGATCTACAGCTTTCGTCAACGAAATGCAATAAGCTAGGCGTTATCTCACCATCTCTGACCTGTGCCACAGCAAATCATCCAAAGTGTTTTATGAGTTCATGTCCTAGACATAGCACTAACACAGTATGGCCATTCTACATTACTGGCAGCAATGCACATTTTCAGCCGACCTCGTGGATGTCAGAATTGGTTAATGTACATACTTTCTGCATCTCGGCTTCATCATAATTATGTAAAATTTTCTTACTTTCGTATTAGTGGAATGTTTATGCTACTTACATACTTTATTATTACACAAGCACCTTGTACCCATGTCCATGATTGTGACCTGTACCTTGTACCCATGTCCATGATTGTGACCTGTACCTTGTACCATGTCCATGATTGTGACCTGTCGGACTGTAAGCTAACTGTTTGTTGTCTGTCGTCAATACTGTCAAAGTCATATAGGATCAAAAACGTATATATTTGGACGTGTCTTATTCATCATTATATAAGCAGCATCAGTGTATGTTCGTCACGGTACTACATGTCAATGCACGCCGCCCAAATCTTGTACTTGACATTCGGCATACCACAGTCATCATTCATTGGTTCATACTGCGCATGTTTATGTTGTAATACAGGAGTGGGGGAATCTGTAACAACTCGTGCCATGCGGCCTAGCTCACACTTATTATCCACTGATTGACGATTCATCTTGGATTTTATCTGGTCACCTAGTATTCGTCATGCTGATGATTATACGAGAGTATCACATGATACGCAAAACTGAGGGCAGCGGAGTTCATCGTTGGCTCAGAAGTTAGGCCTAGTCCATCACTGTGAAGTGTTTGCAGTCCTCTTGAGGCTTGGAGGCAAGTAAAGCACACTGCAAGTCACTAGTTGTAATGAAGGTGGACAATCGGACCCATGAACCATGATTAGATTCCGACTGCATTTGTCAATATTGATGGATGTACCCCTGAACATGCACTTGTTGGCTTTGTCCCTCTCATTGATGCAAGATCTGTATTTCATCCATACAGACGTGAAGACAGGAGGGTCCGATGTTAAAGCCGTCCCTCTGTTATGAATCGCGTCATAAGTGTCTTCGCCGGAGACATGGAACTCCACCCCACCTCCCTCACCACCTCCACCCCCTTTCTATCACAGGGACACAGAAAACAAGCTCATCCGACCGGTTGAACATTCCACAGAGTCCTTGCTTTATGGTCATGTTTTCTTGGCGTCAAATTGAAATTACTGATGATCATCAAGTCGATCATAAAGTCAATTGATGGGATATAATGACTGGTGGCAAACCCTTGTTCAGGCATGATGGATTTGGTGATTGTTTTCACCAGAGCTTTGCTACGGATGGAGAGGTTTTATCCCGCGACGGGTCAAGCTGACCTTCAGCCGCTATAACTCTCTGTGACTCAAGGTCAAAGTCGGGTCTGTGACGTCAGATGTAGTGCGCTAGTCTCTAGGTAATTCGCACTATTTGCCTGTTACTGATTCAACTTTTGATATTGCTGAAGATAATTTTATTTATGTAAAAAGAACACGAACCAACTCCTTCTTCATCTGTCACTAACTACTTTTGACGGACTCTACTGTGAAAACTTAAAATTGACACCTGTACTGACATTGACAATTCTTGTCGTCTGCTATGAAGAGTATAAACCGATCAGAAACCGGCTTCATAAATGTAATCCCACCAATAACAGCAAAATACGATATACTCTTAGTTAAGTCTTAGACATATACAGCGCAATGGTAACCAATATAGGTATCAATAATTGACGGTGTACTTCCATGTAGATCCGAAAACGCTCTATTGTCCAAGGAATAGCTATCAATGGAGCAAGTGTACTTACCCCAGTTTGTCGGAATGACGCACAGACGAAGCAGGTTCTTATTCAGTGGTAAAATGCATGTTGTGTTTTCTTTGATGATTTTGAGTATACTGGATTCTATATCTGACCATTTCCATGGTAGTGATGAATTCTTCACACTAAAATCAGCATCTTTACGGCGTTTTATTGTGATGAGAATGACGCATCTAAACCTCTACACTGAAGCAACCAATACCTCTACACTGAAGCAATCAAAACCTCTACTCTGAACCAGTCAAACTGAACCTCTTATAATTAATTAACCCCAAATAGTAGCACTAGCGCCATTTGCGCTCCGAATACTGGCTTTGGTACTGCATCACGAATAACGTAATGCATGCTCATGGTTTTACGTTGTACTTTCAGGCACATGATGACAAGGAGTCTTTAGGTGTGTCTTCTTGCGGCAGGGCTAGTGCTTGCCGCCAAAGTGCCGTCTCCACCCAAGTATCATACCAAAGACAGCAGACGACACCAAGTCTCATTATACTAACATTTAGCAAACCAGTCATGTTTCCTTACTCTCACCTCCCAGTGCTGTGAGCCAAGCGAAGCAACAAGTACCATTTTGACTCAAACGGGTTTGATCCTTGGTCTCCCGACTTCGAGGCGGACACTCTAACCATTAAGCCACCGAAGCGGTCGCGTGTCGCGTGTCACGTGTCACGTAACTAATGTAGCTAAAATATCAATTGTAAAATATTAATTATTTTGTACGTTATTGGCAATCTAATTATGTTCAAGAAATAAATAGCTTTGGTATTGTCTTTTATTCATGAAGAGATTTCTATCCCTAGAATGTTTTAGCTGACCAGAAATAGAATATCCATAAAACCAGGTAATGCAGAGGATATTCTTCGGACACTGCCTTTGATCAAAGTGAGGTTCTTCTCTTCTGAAGATTAACCGAGTCCAGTCAGAACATACAGAACATGGCTTTTCATA
Source organism: Liolophura sinensis (assembly GCF_032854445.1). Taxonomy (NCBI): domain Eukaryota; kingdom Metazoa; phylum Mollusca; class Polyplacophora; order Chitonida; family Chitonidae; genus Liolophura; species Liolophura sinensis. Next base: position 74,150,208 of record NC_088300.1, read on the forward strand.
TATCTGTTTCTCCGCCATACCATAATTACAGGTATCTTTGCTGTTTTGTCAGCCTTCGCCCTTCATACATGATAAGTGTACTTCATTTTGTAAATGTGATGATATGTCACTGTGGAATAGGCTCTAACATATTACATGGCTTTGGCTAGACAAACGGCTTTATGATAGATGCTCTGTGTAGCATTTTGCTGTTGTGTTTGGCATAGAGGGAATCTCTGTCATACAAGTTAATTAATGCTCCCCCAAATGTCGGTGTATTGTCTATTTGCAAGAAAACTTTTGCCACAAGGGAAATCAGATCTATGTATTAGGCTAGTGATGGATCGGATAAGCATTTTATCAGGACTACAGGTATGTGTCGTGGTTGTTTTAAATAAAATATATTTGGGCTTGCTCGTGCGTGAACATACAGCGAATCTCTTGGGTTAAAAAGTCAGCTTAACGTACACTCAGATGAAACTGTTTTCAATCCGGTAGTTTTACTTCCCATGTGATCATAAAAATAAATTGCGAAAAAATGAATACCAGTCGATCTAATGTTTCTGAGTAAGACCATTTATTATTTCCATGTTAACCAAGACAAAACAAAAAATTTATGAGTTCATGAGGTTTTTGAAAAGTGTTCAACATCCTTAATTTTCTTATTGCATGTTTTATCACTTTGAGCGGCCAAAGTTACACCGGCATCAAACACAGTGCGTAGGTTAGCGTGATATAAAACCATCTAAAGGGAAAGCTTCGGGAACAGAGTTGACCTCGTATCTCGGCTTTTGTTGGAAGATCGTATGCCTCTCGTATCGATTATATTGTACTTCCAGAAGGGAAAAGCTCACTCTGTTCTAATTAGCATGGTTTATCATTTCCCGTGAGATGTAGAACTCTGACAGCACTCCTTCTCTTATACTTCACGCAGACCAAATGGCCTTGGGCGCCGAAAAGCTTCCGTTTTGACCGGATGAGAGATCATATCCATGCTTGGTATATTCCGCGAGCACACTCATTGAGTCCACCTAAATTTGTGGGCTATGGGCGAAGGGAAGAGAGGCCATGACAGAACACAAGTAATAAGCTACTCACCCAAGATACAAAGTTTCGCTAGTCATTGCACTCTACTGAACTCATACCACCTATACATACTGAAATGCCACCGGCTCACTGGTCAAGTTTTTATTTGCACGTGCAGCTTTATGCTAAATAATTAACAGAATCGTGCAGAATGGCATGGCACGAATTGCAGTGCATGGTATAAATTAATTCCGTTGCGATTTCTTGAAAGTATAAAAGTTTGAAAATTGACCGTGCCAAAGTTTAACTTCATTTTCTTCCTTGACTAATTTAGAGCATATGAATTTATCTGTACTTGCGTGAATCAACATCATGAACCACATTTGAGAAGTATTTGTGAAGGTTAGAGTTAAACATCAGACATCTCAGTTATGCCTAGTTAGACATAGACAGAGGAAATGACCCTTAAAGCCCCTCGCATCCCTGAGACACACTTTGACTGAAATTGTCCCGTCCATTAGCACAAAGTTGATTGAAGAGAGCAAAGCGCACAGTTAAAGCCTTTACCTGTTCAACCTCTACCAAATATATTTAAGAGACTACTTTGTGTGTGTCTGCACCAAACATTGTAGTGGTGAGTTTGAGCTATTGATCAACTGACCAGTGATTACAACAGAAACAAGGGACAAACACCCGTCTCGACATAGCCACATTCACGCCATTTTCCACGCGAGAAAAACATGCTTAAGAGAGTCCTTGATCTGAATTTTCAGAGGAAGTCCATTGTCGCTTTTCTGCAGGTGTGTAATATTACGGAATTACACCTATGGCTATATTCTTATGTCTACATGGCATATTTGTTCAAAAACATCTATAACGTGTTATCGATGACTTCACATGTTGGATACAATTGTAAATTCACATTCTATGTCGATAACATGTCAAAGAGCGATTACGTATTTTTAAGGGAATAAATATAAATGGGTCCAAAGTTTCCCTAATCTAACGTGATACTTTTTACTTCCGGGTCTATTGTAACCAAATACAATTATTTACGATTATTTTAGGACCTTGGGAAATGTAGAAAGTATTAAAGAAACTTTTAATCAAGTGTTACTTCTTTAAAAATTGTATCGTCGGGCAACACTAGCTGGAGGGAAACCATGCAATTTCAAAGGAGAAGCGATAACGTGTCAAGGCAAGAGCACTGCTAATGACAAACTCGGGGAATAAAAAGACGCACATAGCCTGAAGGTCAGTGACCTACAGAAAAAACACAACGTAATTTATCTCAGTTCTGCTTTGAATGTCAGAAAGCTTTTAAACTCCCTATCCCAAGAAACTTGTGGTGGACTCATGTTTCAAAATAAGCAGAAGTCCTCCACCCGGTGGGGGCGCCTCGTGACTGGTGAGCTTGGCGAGTGATGAAAGCGTCACGACATCTGGAAATGCTCATATTTCCTCAACCACACGAGATCACCAAAAGATCGGAAATCAGAGTTGTAGCGGTGAAGATCATGTGGCAAAAACATGTTGTGTGGTTCAGCCCTTTACTTCCAGGTAAAATAAATGGAGAATACATATTAATAGATCAATAGTCTTGTTTGTCTAGAGACTTTCAGTTTAAAACAGTCTGGAATACTTATTCCTTTACTGTTAGAGTGAGCACACGCCAAAGTGAGAGAAAAGCTTGGGTCAACTGACTCAAAAGTCTGAGTTATACAATAGAGCTAATTCGCCTAAGTTATATGAACATTTTCGTTGAGTCGGTTTTGATTAAAGTGTGACTCAGTTAGTCGGAAAACTCACAGGAGTCGTTCATGACTCAGTTGATCGGTTATATGACTCGGTTTTCTGAGTCGAATTAGCTCCATTGTTTAACACAGAATTTTGAGTCAGTTGACCCACTTTTCTCTCAGTGCATTAATACATGCACGAGGAGTCCTACTAAATATTTTAATAGATGTTAAAAAACTTAATATTTTAACTTGGTAGGGATCGAAAGACACAACAGTCTTCGGGTAACCTCAACAACTTTCACTTGCACTGGAAAGTAAGGGACCAGTCACTTATAAAATATCGAAATTTGTTGCTTTACTAAAGCTGTTCGCGCTTGAATCGGCGATAGACACGAATGTTACATGGCGAGTATGCGTATACGCAAAATGCTCTATAATCCAATTAAGGACAGCGCAGGTTACAGTATTACGATTGGAAATACATTTTCTGGCGTAACGATGAAGAAGGCCGTCGTCATTCTGAAAAACATAATATTTATATAAAAAGCTATATTTTTGAGGCACCTCGCCTAAATATGCGTTGTCTAATAAATCATTAACATAATTTTGCACTTTTGCACATAATAAACTTAGGGCTAATCAATTTCTGCCAATCTGTGTAACACCAGTATGAACAGTGGTGAAATTCCAAATGAATAAGTTATGATATTTATTACCTCATTTTAAAGACAGAAAACATATGACCACGTGACCAGGTGAGTCCGCCAGCACCCCACAAACACATAAGAAATACAATACAGAAAGATGTGATAGTTTATGAATTATAGACCTACATGGTGAAGCACGGCTGGTTTAGGACTCTCTGCTATTTCTGATGTTAGTTACCTGCTGTTTTGTGTGTGGTCAAATAAAGTGCTATCAAGGCCCCGAATAAGCGATCCAGTGGGAACTTGGACAATGGACAGAGGGAATCTTTGATATTTTCTTGAAGTTGTTTTGATTTCAGGGCCTCGTCACACATCCTCTAATCTCATTGATCTACTAGCGTTTCCTGACACTGTTGTGCAATATCAAATTAATTTTCAAGCCGCTGTTTAGGCCCATCTTCTCCAGAGTATTCTTTACGAAGTTCTACACTTTAGCCACCACAGGCCTCCAGACATTCCCAGGCTTATATCGATTTTCCATCCAGACTTTTGCCACATGTAATGTTGTCCTCTTTAATTTATGTGCCTGCATTTTTGTCGTACGTAAGGAGGCCTTGCCACAGGCATTGTTGTCTTTGTCCAATCTTGCAGTGTTTCACTACGTGTTACACAATGACTGCCGCCATAACTTGTCCTTAAATCAGACATAATCACGTCAATGGAGTCCCTCAAAACACCGTATGAAACACCGCAAAAGTGGGTCTGGGTGAGATTTTGTGCCAACGGGGGTGAGAATTATTTTGTTAACTTTGACTAGTTTGACAGAGAGGGCTAATAGTGGCCCTCGTGTGTGATGTTTACTTCATTCCTGAACGGCCGGAGTTTGCGATAAGTTTTGTGTGATTAATTGTTAAGGCATACCAGCTTCTTTTTACCGAACACACAACGCTAGTTCAAACGAAACGACAAATGTTTGGTGAGCACGGTGATGTGAAGATGTCTATACCGGATCAGCTATTCTACCAGATTAGCGAAAAAAGGAGGCCATTACTGTCTCAGTGGTGTGACCAAAGTCTGTTACGATCTTTTTGCTTCCGACTTTCCTCGCCCAATAACCATTAAACCCCCGATACTGTTTTTCAAACAGTGCGCGTGTGACCACATCAAATATTGATTACTGAGTTAAATGACTTTGTACCCACTAAACCTATCCCCGATAGAATTATAGTAAAACATAAGTTTGCCAACTTACAGCGGTGACACAAGGTGGTTCATTTTACAGAAAATCGCCGTGCAATAACCATCATGAACTTTCGCATTAAAACGAAAGTCATGCCTTTTTGTGGAACACCGCTTTTGGATCGTGTTTATAGCCATCAGGCCAAGCACACATAGAACAAAACCAAGAGTATAATGTGAAAATGTGGACTTGCTAGACGTTTTTGTCACAATTTCCAACTTACTAGCAGATACTTTCTTTCATCTCTGTTGTGTGGTTGACCGCTTTGATGGTAAGAGTATCCGCCTCGAAGTCGGGAGACGGGTGACCAAAACCGGGTCCGGTCATACTTTAAAAAGGGTACTTGTTGTTGTCTCGCTTGATGCTCAGCCCTGAGAGGTTAGAGCAAGGAAACTGGACTGGTTGGCCCGGTGTCAGTATAATGTGAGTGGGTGTGGTGTCTTCGGCATGATACTTCAGTGGTGGCAGCGCTTTGTCAACATGGACTCGGCCTGCCACTAAACGACACAGTACATGTACATATACCTAATGACACCTCGTCGTCATATGACTGAAAAATGGTCAAGTATGACATTAAACCCCAAGCATTCATTCATTCAACACTGTTGTGAGACCATCACTTGCGGCTTATTTACGGTTTACATGTGATCATACATCAGACGACGAAAGTGCCGAATGATAGGTGGAATGACGATTCCCCATTACAGTTGACTTATCGGGACAGCACTAGGTGTGATCAGTATGGAAGTAGAAACAACAAATAGGTCTTAAATGATTGATTCGCCCTTCACGCCATAAAACCGCTGAAATTATTGGGACATCACTGTAGTTTAAATCAGTTTGCTGGGTCTTTTGCAATTTTTACATCAGTTAAGGTAACTTTTACGAGTATTTCTATTAGATTACATCCATTTTATTGTCAGTGAGAAGGATAAAACCTGTTTTATATGCGGTGTAACTGGCATCGCAATATCGATAATAAGCTCAATTGGACAATTACAGATGAATAAAAACACTGCGACATTTAACTTTTACCCGAATCAAATTGCACTATAAAAAACAAACATGTTGAATCTTTCGCATTGGAGAAAGAAGATATTGCAAACTTGTAGATAAAAAGGGAGTGAATAGAACAGAAGACACATCATGTAGAACCAAAAAAGAAATAACTATAACGGATTTAAAAGAAAACCCAACAGCTTCGGGATTAAGTAACAAACCCAAAGTGCGGAATGTTTCATAAATAAACGCAAATCCTACTCGTCCAAACAGGATGACGAAGCTAATGTTGGCGGAAAGGCGATAACAGTCAACATTCTGGGCAAAACCGTTCAACGAATGTGCAATCAGTGAATAAAAGAAATACATGAAAGTAATCTGCATTACCTTATTCATAGTCATATAAGCACAAATATGAAGGTCACAGGGAAAGCCAAATGCGTTTTCATAACAATTAGTTCAATTGATTGTCATGTAAGCCTGTTCACAACGGGTGATGATTGTAGTCACATATATCTACTGTACAAGAGAGATAATATGCAAATCTTATGAGAATATTACAATTCGATGAAATATGCTTTTAATGTATCCGGATGGAGCGGATATAAATACTAACTTAGTGGCGTGGATATTTATTGTTAGATAGTTGAGGAATAGATGTGTTCTATATTAGTTATTGACAGTCCATTGTCACCGATCCTTGCAGTTGTATTGATAACGCTCAACCATGTGTAGTTCCTGAATGAGACCTTTACAAGGGTTCGTATATATGACACTCAGTGTCACCACTGCTGTGGTGCGTCCCTTTTTGTAGTTTTGGTTTGAGATCCTATTTATGTTAATCCTCTTTCGTTTCAAGTTGGATATGTGAAAATGCTCAGGCATAAAAGCAGGTCAGGCTTTACTTCGTGCTGAGCTATAACATGTGAGTATGTGCTAAGCAGGATTTTACCAGTAAAAGACATTCATTAGAACAGGCATCTTAAGGGCAACTGTTGATCAGCGGGGTAACCTGCCAGCAGGCTGATGATAAGGGAAACCTTGTCTGTCCGCCCACCAAATCAGGACATGAGTACATTAACAGGATGTGGGATAGACGATGAGAAAAGTGCAACGGATTGGGCAGGTCTTGACATGGCTGAGAGTCCTGGACACTCTGAGCGGTTTGGTAAAACTTGACATGGTTATAAATCTGGTTGTTCTGTTGTCAAACATTCGCTTTAGAAACACAGTGTTCACATGCGTGTTTTAACATACACGACGGTCTAATTCCCTTTCTCGCACTAAGGTCTGCCTTCAATAGAAACGTTTCCTAACACATCAATAATTCCGACAGAAACATTTGCAGCCTTGTGCTCTTTGGCAAGCTAACAATGCCAGTGAAGGAGTGGGGAAAGTCATTTGTCATTTTAACTGGTGAAGACGAAGAAGCTTATCAAGTGCCAGTGACAGCAAGATTAATACGTTCGAATAACATAGAGGCGTAATTTTCTCACCTTTTCCAGATTGGACCTAGTCCTTCGACAAGGAAAGAGTTGTTTTTCTCCCTTGGTCACTTCTGAGAGTGTAGAGAAAGAAAAAGCCAAAAGTTAATTTTAGAGGCATGTAGCCCGTCGAGTTTTGACCATTTAGATCTATTGTTGGTAAGATGAAGAAGTGAATTTTTGCGTGTATGTTGAATGGCCGATTTTCAATATTCACTGACGAATACGCCTCATTAATTAGGCGACCACAATAAGCAAGCAATAAAGAGACTTATTATAACTGGCTTAAAACCTCAGAGTAGAACGGCCCGCTCACTATCGACAACCTGCCGAGCTAACGGATACAGTGGATAGATTTGTAAATGTGAAAAGTTACTGTTGTCGTTTTGACCAAACTAAGTAAAGGATCGGATTGTTAACGTAGGTTCTCTTCGATGGTCGAAAACAAAATGGGCAGAAACTTTCCATGTGTAGAAATGTATCGTGACCTAAACCTGGTCATAAATATCAAACCTAAAAACAAACCTTGTGATGAATCGAAGTAACCATTATGGTAAATAGGAATTTTCAGGAATCACCCTTCCGCCAATCCGATGTTATTCCACAGACTTCCGTCAGCATGTTTATGTTCTCTTTATACCTCAGTGAGATGTTTTTTTTAGTTCCCTCGCAGTACCAACGCTTCGCACAAAGGGTGTAGGCCTGTGTCAGAAATTGGTCATCCGAGGCTGCAGGAGTTGTCATTTTTATGCTACGGTCTGACAAAACCTAATAACGTCTCTTGGGTAAAAACTAATAATGATGACTGTATAATGGTAAGGGGTATAGCTAGCTGTACAGAAACATTTTAACTATGAACACACAATATGAAATCAGTCCAAGCATAGCAGTATCCTTGCTCAGCTGGTGATAGTTAAAAGACTGAATTGGGGTGTACGCTGCCATAAACCATTTTATTTCTGAGGTTATTTAACGAAAGAGTGATTATACAAATTGAAAACGATTTTCTTTTTGTTCAACAAAACAGAATTTGTTCATTATGTAACTCTTTATGTGACATAATCATTTGCTTTATTACATAAATGATCCATCGCTTTTTCTTTCTTAATTTCCCCAAAGACACATTAACATCTCATCATGCAAACAAACCGAAGTTCCAGAAGGAAAATAACAAGTTCTTAGTATTTCCCGGAATACAACTGAAGACAACTCTTTTCATAGTTTTTCTGTCCCCGTATGAAAAGATAAGAACCTCTAGGGCATCGACAGAAATATGGTGTACGAGCCCTAACGATTGTATACCAGTATCGAACCTGTTATATATTGGTCAAACTCTCTTCAATGTTCTAGATAGTGATTTCCCCAAGCAGATGTCTTATAATCTCTTCCATCGAGACACATGAAGCTAATTTTGAGTGTATACCATTCACTTAATTCAAGTCCATACTCAAATTATCAAGCCTTCATACGGATTATGCATGATCAGACACCAAGTTTCTTTAGCTTCGAATTTGTTACAAAAAAACTACGACATTAGATCTGTTCCACACTAAAGCAAAGTCACGTGAGGAAAACAATAAGTCAGAATTCACTTCCGTCATCATCATTTTGAACAGCTGAGTGTTGTTGGTGTGTTTTATGTGTATTCATCTTTTTAACAGTTCCTCTGGACACTAGGGTGAGAGTAGATCGAAGTTATTAGAGACCGAATTAAACCCTGCTACATCTTTTCCATTTGCTCACAGGTGGTTATGAGAGTTTGCGTTTTGTTAGGGTTTGTCAGGACTGTAGTCACAGGCTTCAGAGCGTGGTATTCCACACTAATAACCGTATGGATGACAGATTCACCACCGGCCAATTCACTGTGCACATGTTAATGATATCTTTTAACTATCTCAGTATCATTGCAACAGTGTAAAGCATCACTAGCAAGTTTTTCTTCAGTATCAAACACTATGGCACTGTTTGTAACAGTTACTTCAGTCCACTACAGAATATAGTTCCATCCTTTTATAACTAAAAATATTCCTTTGATCCTCAAAATTCTGCGTCCTTTCCTGGCTTTGATTGTTGGGGCCAAAGAATGCTAAATATTCTCGTGTGTTTTTTTTCCAGATAAATGGACAATTATATTACACCCTAATTCCCATTCTCATGCCTTTATTTATGCGCCGTCATCCCGATTGGGTGTAATAACATGGCAGAATCGTTCACTCCCCTAGATGACAAGCTTGAAATGGAAAGCCATGCGAGAACATAGAACTGTCTGCCAGAGGTAGGCGATACTGACCAAGCAAGCGTTGGTTGTTACACAGAATTAACCTGACATGTGGTTATGAGCTGCAATAAACTCTTCCTGACCTCTCCACGAACTTAAGCACACCGATGGAGTGAGTGAGTGAGTGAATGAGTGAGAGATTGGGGTTTAACGTCGTACTTAACAAATTTTCAGTCATATGACGACGAAGGAATCCTTAGAGTGCATTGTGATGTGCCTCCTTGTTGCAGGACGGATTTCCACCGCTCTTTTATCTAGTGCCGCTTCACTGAGACGCCATACCGAAGGCAAGTAAGCTGCCCCTGCCCGAGCCATTATACTGATACGGGGTCAAACAGTCCGTTGCACTTCCCCTACATGCTAAACAACTTCCTCTTTTTAGGTCTTAGGTATGATCAAGACCAATGATCGACTCTGGATCTACCGCTCCCGAAGTGGAGACACCCATGGAGTACCACGAGATATTCTCTTAAGAAAAAATCTTAACTTCAGTCAAATGGGTTTGCCTGTGATACCGAGAATGATAAAGAAATGATGCCAGTAGAGTACGACCGGTGCGTCGTTGCTGCAGCAGAATTATTACTTCTAGGGGTAAAGTTAGAAATGGGTAAAGTTAGGACTGAATAAAATTCGTACTTGATAGAGTTAGCTATGGATACAGAAAGCAACAGATACATTTATAAGCAGTCAGTCACTAAGTCAAGCAGTCAACTAAGTATTCATGCTGTTCAAATTAATCAGTCAGCCTGTAAATCTAGAAATTAAACAATCGGTCATTTTGCTTGGCACTTAGTCGATATATTCAGTTGTAAGTGAAAATGAAATTTCATTTGAACTGTAGAAAATGGGGAATGCGTTTATCACAAATCACAACAATTTCTCTCTCGGTCGCCCCCCCCCCCCCCCTGTCTCCCCCCCCTCTTTCTGATGCTAAAGATAAAGGTTGGTTGCTTAGTTAGTTAGTTCTGAGGCCAGCGGCAGGGAATGGATGGAGTTCGTGACAAACTCCCATTTCATCCGTCAAACTCCACACGTTACTACATTGATAACGACCGACCAAACTCAACTTATTTCATTGCCTAATGTGTCAGAGTTATTTGTATGTTAAAAAAGCTAGAAGACATGTATAGCGTGAAGAAGCCGTGTGCGTGATGTTAGTGCTGATGATACATAACATTGGGCGTGAAGGGTAAACACTGGGTAGGGGCACTCTTCTTCCTCAAATCCAGCAGGATTCAGCATGGTTAGTCACGATATGATGATGAAAAAAAGTAAATCGTCAGGCGAATGTGTTAATGATAACGCATTTTCATTAGTTTGCGGGGGTTGAAGTGATCAATGATCAGCTTTGATCCATCTATACCAGAGATAAAAGTCTTGCACGAATGGCCACGTTATGCAAACATTTACGTCCCCTCTTCTTCATGGTTACTCAAGCAGGTCATGTGTTTGTCAGAGGAGGGACTTTGGCAGCAAACAGTATTGCATACTTGATTGTGCACGATTATTCCGTCGGGTAAGGGTCAATGGTAAACTTGGTTTGGGGAATGATATTCATATGGCTGCCGCAGTGGGATAGCCAAGTGGTCAGAGTGCTCGAGCATGGTTCAGTCCATAATCTCCCAAAGGGCAAGTATATTGCAAATCTACGTACTCCTCTCGTCTTGCCGCTCTACATTATAGACCTATCGTGATACCAGTCTCACAGCCTGTGTCAGTATGACATATCACAGTGAACTGCTTGAATAAAAACAGTGTCTTTTGTACGACAGAATTAAATCTGAAATCAACTTAAATCTGCTAACAAATTCTAAATCTTCTAACACAAATTTCTTATACCCTTATTGACGTTGTCTTGGAATGAAAAATGTAAGTTTTGGTTGTATGACAAGATAAAGGAATGAAGCATAGATTGTGAGAGCTCGAGTAAGCGAACTGGACCATATATGTCCAACAACCTGGACAAAACCTTGTTCGTAGACGTGTACAAAACATAGTACATTCCACAGGATACAAATGCTTAAAGTGTTTCGAGAAATCTTGATTGTTACTACATGTGTCGGAAGTTAAAAATGAATGAAGTCAATATGTGGATCACAAATGTCCTATACGACGTACTGAAACCGATACTGGATGCATGGTGTTGAGTATCCAATATCCAAAATCTACCCTCCAAGTTACCTAATATCTAGTGGTTTTTTCCTTAAACCTTTCCTGCGAACACTTTTGCCAACAACAGCCGCTCTTCAATGGCACTCCAGAGAAAGTGGGTTCAATTTCATCCCATGATGTTAGTCTCTGTAACAGGAACACATTTACCAGACGTATGTCCATGGAGGTAAAGAATTCGCTTTTGACGTTAATTAATCTCCTGTGGTCAAAATCGGCTGAGACAGACTATTGATATTGTGCGTGGTTTAAGACATTTATCACTGCTTTTTGGGGTTGTGGATACTCAGGTGAGAAATGAGCATGATAACATTTGTCACGACCTTGTATAACCCTCATTACAAATGGGGATATCATGTGTCAAATAACCGGCACATAACTCCAAATACTACACAATCAATTTGCAATATTTCAGAATCCGGTCTCGGAGCGCCAAAGTTTTATTTGCAATTTATAGCCAGTCTCAGTGGAAGAAAAAAAATGTTCTAAACAGACAAAGCTATCGATTACATGTTTGGAGATAAACGGCACCCAGAAGAGAGTGATGACTTGTAACGTTAGGATATGTCAATAAGTGAACTCTAACGTCCAGCAACTGACTAATCGACGACCACGCCTTCAAATTGTCTTTAGCCTTTCAATAAGGCCGAGACAAATGTCTAGCGTAGCTCTCAGAAGTGAGCTCATACGTGGAAGATTTATTCAAGGTGAAACGTTACTGCAGTGGAAGACGTAAAACCAATTAATACGGCTGATGATTGGGTTCCAAAACTCGACAGGAGTGTAGATGAAGTAAATAAGACTGTGGTTGCGTCCTGATAAAGAGCTCAACACATTACATAGTAAAACACCGGAAAAGAGCCAAACAGCAGTTTTTGTTTTTCCAGTGAGTGTATTAGATTACTTCTACTGTGGATTCCACATTAAATATGAATAGAGACTAAACTCGTCAATGAACCCATAATCACTCGTAAAGCGTGGCACAAAAGTGGTGCCGAAATAATAACATGATAACAGGCCTAGCTTTATATTGTGGTATGGTTGAAAGTCGAGTGGCTATGTGTCTCTCGATTGGTCAAATTACCTTATACAATTCAATGGACCACCAACAACTTCTTAAAAATCTCTCGAGATTACTGATTGTATACTAGATTTCATTGACATTTAATGGCATACACGCATTGATGTGCTTTGTGGGCATGCCTGTAATGGATTATGTTGAAGTGTAAACTGAAAAATCACGTAATTACAAACGGATCTCTTTTAAAATGGTCTTGTGCCGTGATCATATTTCATTTGCCGTCTACTCTCTCATCATTGAGGAACTTATCTATGACACATATTCCGTTACAAGAGTTCAGTAATAATTCTACTAGTTTATAGATTACTCCTCATGTGTACAATACCATTATCAAGTCTGGATTTTTATCCGCTGAAGGTGACATTTTACTTTTAAATTATCCCATGTTAACTTTATTGTAATGAGGGATTTAGGCACAATTGTCCTTCAATCCACCGTTCCAGTTTAAAAACCACATTAATTATAGACATTTGGTAAAGTTATAAAGACCTGTCTGCAGTAGTAATATTTTCCAGCCGATTACCTCCCCTGCAAATCGGAAAGTGGCATTAAGTTCTGTGTTTAAGAGGGAATTTCTCGTCTGGACAGTTGGCTGGAGCCAACTCAATTACTGTCAGCCCTGAAGCCTCTCTATTGTGAGGTCACGCTGCTGCACAAAAGCGTCGACCGGCCCCAAATCGGATTCTCATGATATGTGATGAATTCTAAATCTTCCAGTCTCTTGTTTTCCATGTGTACGATCAAAGTGTAATGGGACTGGGTGAAAAATTCAGTCCACTCAGTCGATTTTATACGTACACATTGAATAGCTTCATTGTCTAACGGTGCGAGAATTACCTGATATGACTGACATCTTTGCAAATTGTCGCCAATCAAGAACTGCTGAAGAAAGGTGTGCCGTATTAATTTTATTCTTGTTGATCACGCCTCTATTTTCTGCGTATTTTCCGTCAGTGGTCGGAAATATTCGGAAATGACCAGTTTAACGCCCAGGACCAGTTTAACGCCCAGGAACAGTTTAACGCCCAGGACCAGTTTAACGCCCAGGACCAGTTTAACGCCCGGACCAGTTTAACGCCCAGGACCAGTTTAACGCCCGGACCAGTTTAACGCCCAGGACCGGTTAAACGCCTGGACCAGTTTAACGCCCAGGACCAGTTTAACGCCCAGGACCAGTTTAACGCCCAGGACCAGTTTAACGCCCGGACCAGTTTAACGCCCAGGACCAGTTTAACGCCCAGGACCAGTTTAACGCTCGGACCAGTTTAACGCCCAGTACCAGTTTAACGCCTTCAATTCGGGATCGTCCCCCCAGTAAGCTTGTTTGGAAAAGTTCTGGGGCTTAATAAAACTGTAGTTTAAAGCCATTTTTACCTCCCACGAAGAAAGATTAGAAGCTTTCTCGTATTTCCAAATGTTAAACCACACCATATACTCCGTTTTGAAGGAGTAAATACCAAGCTTTTTATGTATTCTTGAGATAGGATAGTATAATCCCCCCTAGGGAAACATTCAAATATTGCCTAGTGTACACGTAGTCCTAAAAGATCGAAAGGCCTGTTGATTTTAAAACATGCCGTTTCTGGATTGCCTTGATGATAAGGAAAGACAAGCTCTCATGTAAATTATTGTCGTCGTAACTGGCATTGGTCCTTACATTATGGGTGTTGTGTTTCCATCATTGACAACATGACGAACAATGCCAAGAACTTATCTAGATTAATGACATCGTAACTAATATTCCTCCTGATGCCATGCAGGCTATGCTCCTTTATTGCCAACATGATGAACAAGCCAAGAGCCCATCTACAATAATGGCGTGGGAACTTCCATTGCTCCTGCGATCGTACAGGCATGTAATTCTAGATTGCCATGAGATGACGGGAAACCCAGTAAACTTATAATAACGGCGGCGTCAGTTCCATTGCTTTTGATGTAATAGATTGAAGCGTTTCTGCATTGTGCTGATGATGGTGGGACAAACTCAGGGGCCATTCTGAGAATCGATTCTTTGTATACATTCTAAAAATTGCTCATGTGGTCTTCTAAAAAATATACACAGGAAACCTCGATGAAGTGCCTCTAAAAGTCTAGAGATATTTGTCATAACGTTGACCTATTTAATCGATCATTCAGTACAACAAATGAACCAGTCAGCTGATGGGATCAACTCAACCAAGTTCTTTGTTTATCATGATAGTCCGTTATTTCCTGAGCAGATATACATATTAACACATAGATGCCTTAAAACACCATCGAGTGTGTCACGCAACCTGTCGGCTGGTATGTTTTCTTCCACAAATAATATCCAGTAATGTTGTTTATTTCCCCTAATGAAAGAATCGGTATATCCTTCAGTGATCCACATGTACGTCTCGGAACGATAAGACAGGACGTCATATATTCGCACTTTGGAAATATGTGAACCAATTTCAGTGGCCTAAGCTTGTGGTTGATTAGTTTAAAAATTCCTGACCTCTGTAGAGGAGGTGAAATAGGTCTGCAGCACGAGATATGCCGTTTTCCTCTCACATTTTCTTCATTTTTAGGGGAGGATAGACTGGGGTCGGTTATAGTCTGCGCATTCTCCGAATCGGACTTGGTACCAAAACCACGACGAATGTGCTAATCTCTTCAATATGTAAATGAAGCTTAATAAAAAGATCATGGTATGTATGTCATACACCCTACATCAATTACTGATGTGAAAAACCGACAGTCTCCTGGAGAGTCCTGCTTTACCTAGAGATTGTAGAATTGTTTCAACCAGAATCGGTTATATTTATAATACGACAAATTAAAGGTTAATTTCAAATAATCTACCTCTGGAAACACAAGGAAATTGTAGCTGGGCGAGATAGACAGTGTAACTCAGTCCATATTGCCCACGCGTCGCCATGGTACACGGATTGAACATACGGGCTGAGGACTGGTGGCTGTGTTTACTACAGGAAAGTAAATGAAGGAGCAGTTGGACGCAGGAATATTCGACAACGCAAGCGTATCAATTTGCCTCAGATGTCCTTAGCTGGGCACTGTATTAACAGTTTTTATAAAGCTGTAGGCGAGGGCTGGCTTACAGTCATTGGAAATACTATCCCAACACTTGAGACCAATGATTGACAAAACTCTTCCTGTTGAAGGTTGGGCCAAACAAGTCTCAATAACATGGTTCCCCCTACTCCATCCGCCCTCTCCCAAGCCCACACTCGCCAGGCCCTCCATTGCACATTCACTCATCGCTTTGAGAGTAGAAACGTAATTATTATGTATCGTAGATCAAATGTAGCTTTTCTCTCGCTGCCGCCAGAACCAATAGCCTGCCAGACATCAGTCATCGATTGATCTCAATAATAATGGGTGTAAATTCACAATGGATGGGTGGATCATAAAAAACACTCCCCCTTGTGGTGCTAAGATCGAAATAACTCCGCCTGAACTATAAACGTGGACGGTGTGTATATAGCAATTACAGTAAGTGAAAGAGAATATTTGGCGAATGAGTTATGTATGATCCCCTATTTTAGTAATATACATAACAACTTGTTCCTAACAGTTCTGAACAGAATACATCGTTTTTGGCTCAAAATTCAACAAACTAACTACATTTTATTGATATTCAATTATCACTGGTGAACACTTCCCTGTATCCTACAACCGATTAATAGACAAAACAAAAGAGTGTCAAGAAAGACGTGATCTTGATTCCAGTCACAAAATCCAAAGCAAATGTCAAACTCGCCCGTTATCACTAGTATTCAGGACTAACGAAAACAACTACACCTCCATCAGTCGCACTTTTCTTGTTCCTTTTCCTGGAAAATGCCTGTAGAATCGCGGGTAGGAATAGTTTTAATCTCGTTCATGACAGATGACACAAAATATGAATGCTTGAGCTCGCCAAGCTTGTGAGGAGGTAAGATGTCGCACACCCACACATATTTACACTTGTACGAAGTGCCTACACGACTCCACCACCCTGTGTGGTATTACATACATCCTTATTAAACTTGTTATATCTACTATCCACGGACAGTCAACAATAAGCTCTTCGTGACCATATTTCAGCCAATTAAAGGCTTGTCAGACGCTTTGAAGGCAAAAAGGATAATATATCAAAGTAGGATAGCTAATGGATTATCCGATGATAATATTAATGAGATAATTATATCTTTCATCACTTCGTCATCATCACAGCCACGGATACACAACATCCTGATAGACCTATTATACCTTCAACAGTAAGGAACACTAACGCACAAATATCCCTTGTCACTGACACGGTTTTAATGACCAGTGCTTTATGTCGCATATAACATAAAGAAGTTCAATACACGTGTAAGAACCAAGCATTAGATAAGAACGGTCATAAAGGAGTCATTGTCTGTTCTCTGATGGCAATCACTGAGACATTTTGGTGGAAAATCCTGTCCTGATTATGTTGGACACGATACCTGCCGTACAAGATATGGCGTCCTTGTGGAAAGTCTCAGTTTATGCTACCGGCCAGGATTCAAGTTTGAAAGCGTGAGGGCAAATGCACTTCAGCATTCAAGGAATAGTCTTGATAACTCTATTACTGACTTCGTTTGTCTGCTTGTAGTGAAATACACACCATGTAATTCACTGCCCGGTGTCCTACGAAGCAGCCCTATATTATCTTGACCTACGCTGTATTACACTCAGTGTTCTGAAGTCAGATGTTACCTAGGAGACGTGGGTGCGAAATTATTCCCCGCTTATACGGAATGTGTCATGTTTATAATCAGCTACACTAAAGTATCGCCAGTATGTGATCCGTGCCATTAATTTGCTGCATTATTTTGACTTCTGCACTATTACACTCAGTGTCCTGAAGTCAGACGTGGGTGCGAAATCATTCCCTCCTTGTAGGGAATGTGTCATTTAGATAACCAGCTACATTGAAGTATTCCCAGTGTGTGAGACTAATTACTTGTAAGGACGTAAAAAGTAACATAAACCTTTTGGAATAGAAGAAAACATGCCGAATCTGATGTCGCCGCTGTAGTGCAGATAATTTTACAGTTTGAAGTATAGAATTAAAATGACTAGCAGAAAAAAGAGTGATTAATAGATTATCACAGTCATCTTACAATATAACGTTGACTGCTGTATATTTATGGAAACAGTGTGAACTTTGCTGGGCCCTGTGTGAGGATATCGTGATTGAGTGGGGCTTGAGATACTGTCGTCGCTGCTCTGCTTTTACTGTCTAGCCTTTCATATTGTATTACTGCATAAACCATGATTCCGCTGATGGACTAAGCATCTTCAAGGAATGGTCCCTTTGCATTGTTTTCCTGTTATTGTTCATTAAAAATGGTGTCAACACAGCATTTTGAGTAGTTCGATGTTCCAGTGACACAGTAATATTTACGTACCATCTTGTCTTATCAAGAAGACACCGCCGTGATATAGCGGTTCAGTGGAACAGCAATATTACCGTCCTAAATAAAAATACCGTCCTTCTTTGATAAAATAAACTTTCATTGAAAGCAACGTTTTATTCCGAGCAGAAACGTGCAGCCCATGTCTTTCATGACTATCGGAGAGATGTAGCATATTTGCCCGAAGTGATTTGCCCGACATCATTTCGGCTGGGGCGGTGAGGTTCTCAGGATGCTTATATTTGGAGACAGACGTCACGCTGTCATCCTTGGGCACTTGTCAGACAGCCATGGCAGAGAACTACCTCGCGGTTATGTCCGACAGCTTAACCTCACCAGAGACAGCGACACATCGCAAGACCTTAATTACGGTTGATTCCAGGATAGTCACAAGAGAATCGACCACTGAGTTCTGTTATCAGGATATGTGTCGCTCACATCGGTCCAGATATCGGCTGTCAGATACTCGTGTGCTGACCCATATTAAGGTACATCCACACCAGGTCTGAAATTCGAATCCGAACCGTTTTTCGGAGAATATAGTGATTTTAGTGTGATCGTTTATAGAGTCAAAATACCCCTTGCAGCTGGATGAGAAATCGTACATCTGTCGCACAGGTCGATTGCCAACCTGCTCACAGTGACAGGTCGTCTGCGAAATGATGCAAGGTGTAGCCGATGAAACAGACCAAGCTAAAGTATTAGTTGCTAACAATCATAAGATAATATCATTTTCCATCTAATGTTGGTATTTGAAGCAAGTTTTGTCTTTGAATTATACCGTGAATATATGACAGTGTCTTATAGACTGATAAACAGGTAGCCCCCTTTATGAATATAATTATATGATATACTGTTAGCTGAAGTAGATAGCGATATATTTAAACTTATCTAACATATAGTTTGACAATATATGAAGGAATATAAAAAGAATTTCTTGTTTGGTTCAAATTAATCCACCCTTGTGTAGGTATGCTACTGCAGGATTCAAACTCCTTGCCCTATTAGATATAAAGGTTTCAAGGCAGGCATGTTACCACTGGACTAATGCGGACACGGCGTCAGAAAACATTAAATATTATGATGAATGTAAAGTTCCTCTGAACTTCCAAATTATTTCTATTTTTTTATTGATTAAAATACGATTGCGTGTTTCAAAACGATACTTCGTTATAGCTTACTACTCCCTAACTAGACACAAAATATGTGGAAATGATTTTGACTCCCGTAATCATATTTTCATTATGAAGAGAATTCCTGCAGGGAAACGTCTTAAAATTGCAATATCTGTTTTTGACCCTTATTTTGTCTTTCAATAAAACAAAAAGTATAAATCGCATCACTCCAATTTTTCACTCACGTTCTTCAGTAATTGTACTTCATATTCAAGTGAAATTTACTTCTCACTGCTGCACCAATGTGATTTCCTGTGGCAAAGGGTGCCTTTATCCAAAAGATTGAACGATTATTATTTATCATTCTAGATATCTTGAGACCTCTTCATTTTTACAAGATTAGAAAAAGGTGCATGATTCGAGTTCTCAACTTAGAAACTCAAGCTCATGCAACAGCTGCGACCTAAACGTAGACCATTGAAAAACGGCTCGTGTTAGAGGCACGCCCACCTACTGCCCACTCTTTATCAGCACTTGTGAGGCTCTCTCCGTGGTTACAGTTGTGTTTCCGGGTAACAGATTTCACGTCCGCCTCAGTTTCCTAGCTGTGATACCCTGGCAAAACTCCTAGCAAGCCTAAAGTAAAATTAGGCTCGATTGCTCGCGCCATTTTGCACGGAACTATTGCATGACCTCTGAGACCTCTGAAGGCCGGTTCTTCTCAGTGTATCATCCCGCAAGACCCTTCCGTTATAGACTAATTTTTTTTAAAGGGTTGACCACTCTTTCGACAAATAGTGGCGTCTGTGATGGCATATGCATGGCTGCTGTGACCTTTGCTAAGGTTTCAGAGCAAGGAAATAGAAGCTTTTGGAAAGGTAGAGCATCAGTTGTGTTGGAAACTCACAAGGTCTGAGAAAAGAAAACAGTAGCAGTGTGTTAAATACAATGGGCCATAGCTAGAATCGATTCGTGGCGCGGTGATAAAGTTAAACAACTTGCCTCGTAAAACCACCACATTAGCAGACTCAGTTTCAGTATGCTTTGTTTTTATAATCACGGCATAATTTATATAATTTTATATATTTACAGCCTCCTATTGACCTCCCAGATTAATTTGGTCGATAGGAAATGAGAGCATTCCTGACTGACCGTGACGTTAGGACGGTGTAGAAACGTTGTTCTTGATTTTAAACTTGCTACGCTCCCGTATTTCCAAAATATCCAAATATTTCACTTGCCGTCTACTTTCTCAACATTGAGAAACGTACTTATCTATTATACATATGCCATTTTTAGAGTTCAGTAATAATTCTTTTTAGAACAGTAATAATGTTTTTAGATTATTGCTCGTGTGTGAAGGGAACGTTTCGCTTCTAAATGCATCCCACGGTCTCTTTATTATAATGACAGGTTTGGGACGATTGTTATCATTGAATTTACCGTTGTAATTCAGGAACAACATTAATTGTAAATATTTGGTAAATGTTCCAGGGTCAATCCTTGGTGGGGTCACCCCTAAGTCCTTAAAAGCCCTGTTGCCCTCTATTGTGAAGTCACGCTGCTGCACAAACGGACCACAAATCGGACTCTCATCATATGATATGAATTTTAAAACTTCCAGTCTCTGTGGCTTTACAAGTGGAATGAGTTGTCAAAGTTTAATAGGGCTGGGTGGAAAATTCAAATCACAAAATCTAGTCATTAATTATGAAGTCTGCTTCTGCTCGTCTGCCTCTACAAATATAATACACGGACCTTCCAACAAATACAGATGAGCTTAATCACCGGTAATATGGTACAACAGGTGAATCAGCCAGGAAATGGAGTCCTGTCCTGGAGGACACAGGAGATCGAAGGACTGGTTCAAGAAGAATCAATTATATTTATATTTTGACATATTATTGGATAATTACAGACAGTGTAAATCAGTCCAGATCGCCTACATATCGCCGTGGTACACTGATGGAACATACGGGGCTGAGGCCGGGTGACTGTGTTTACTACAGGAAAGTAAATGGAGAATCAGATAGAAGCAAAGATATTCAACAATGCCAGCATACCGATTAGCCTCAGATGTCCTTAACCTGACACGACTGCAGCTTTATTGAAGCCGTCGGCAAGCTAGGTTGGCATATAAAGTTCTTAGAAATACCGCTCCAGCCCCTTTTTCCAGCCGACACTCGCCAGGTCCCATCATTGTGCATTCGCTAAATACCATCGTCTTGAGAGTAGAAACGTAAGTATTATGTATCAGAGATCAAATGTAGCTTTTCTCTCTGCAGTCAATACTAGTGGGTAGAAATCCACGCTGGATGGGTGAAAAACACTTCCCAAGTGGTGTTGAGATCGAAATAACTTCACCTGAACTATAAACGGGGACGGCGAGTTTATAGCCTGTAAATATTTGGCAATATCTGCCCAATGGGTTATGTATGAGCCTCCATTTTAGTAGCCTACATAACAACTTGATCTTAACTTGCCGCTGGTACACGTTAACTGATAAATGTGTTAACACCCGACCCGTATAACATGTTATGGATGTTTTAAACCAAACTTTAAATCCTTCCATATACATACATGAGGTCATTAACAAGATTTACAAGACGAAATATTGGAGTAATGGTATAACGGCAGCCATATCAAGTAGTTCTGGATGAAATGCATTGTTTTTGGACACAAAATTTAGCAAACTGTACATGCCAGTGACATTTCAATATCACCGGTGAACACCTCCGTGTGCCATAACTACAACATTGCAAAACAACCGTTCAACAGACAAACAAGAACGTGTTAGAAAGATAGGTTACGTGTAATCTTGATTCCAAATCAAATGTCTAAGTTTAGCGTTATGAATAGTATTTAGGCCTGTTAAAATCATCTGGATTTTCATTTGTTGCGCCTTTCTTGTCCTCTTGCGGGAAATGCTGACAGAAACCTGAGTTGGCGATTCCATATTATACTAAGAATAGGCTTTATCTAATTTTTACGTGTGATACAGAATGCGAATGTAAAGCTTGGGATGAGATTATATGTCGCACACCCACACACATCATCCGACGTTCTGAGAACAGGCTACACGACTTCACCATGGTACGTTTTATTATAAATAAGCCTGATAAACTTGTCACAGCCATGGACAACAAACAATGGAGGCTTCGTGACCACACCTCAGCCAGTTAAAGACTTGTTAGGCGACTCGCAAGAAAAAGGGTGTAATATACATCAAAGCAGGTCAGCTTATGGATTATCTGGTGATGATAGCTCCATCATCCCTTTGTCATCATCACGATAGCCAATAGACACCGTCAGCATAGTCCTGCTATCATTTCTGCAATGACTAAGACAAAGGACGTACAAATATCCCTGTCTTCAATAACCAGTGATGCGTATAACGTTGAAACGCTAGCCCTAAGATGCTGACCTGTTGACCTTAAAAGACAACAACAATCAGGAAAGAGTCATTGTGTGTTCTCTCGGGGCAATCTCTGAGACATTTTGGCGGGAAATCCTTTATTGAGTTTGACATGATGTCTGTCGTGGAAGACATTTCATCGTGGTGTTAAGTGTCTGGTGTAGAGAGCATGCGCACTTCAGCATTCAACGAATAGCATTGAGATGTCTGATTGCCTGGTTGTGTGTAAATACACGCCATGTAATTTACTGCTCGATATCGTCTGAGGCCTCCAAACATTACCTTGACCTCCGCTGTATTACAGTTAGTGTCCTGAAGTCAGATGTTTACCTGGGAGACGCAGGAGGAAATTATTCCCGCTTATACGTAATTCGCACATAATTCCGTAAACGCTAAACTAACTACGCTAAAGTGTCCCCGGTGTGAGATGAGTACACTTATTTACTGTGTTATTCATCTTCCTGTAGTCTTTGAGACAAATAAAACATACAGGCGAACTAACTAATGAAGAGGTGTGTCTTAACGAAACTAGAGTATTGTGGAGTCAACGCCTAAGTCAGTATTTAAAAAGAAACTAGCATTCATCTTCGTACAGTGGTTTTGTTGGTCACAGTTTTTAAAGCGCTGAATGTGCTGACGATAGACTATGGCATTATGCATTATGCATGAGAGGAAGCCAGCACGAGCTGGACTTGAACTCATAACGACGGCATTGATGAGAGGCTCCTTTGTCATTACGCTGCGCTAGCGCGCTATACAAATGAGCCACGGAGGCCTCTTAATGGCTATAGTGCAGAGAGTTCTAATACTTTCAACGTTTATGTTTGATATTATATAATAACTCCGTGATTTTATGTTTAAATAACAAAAGAAATTTCATATTATTTCCGGACAAAATTTTCTGAAGTGAATTAAATGATTGTTTTTTTTCACAGCTTCAAATTAAATCAAAGCGCAGCTCAAGCAAGTGGAAGTTATGAATGCCCAGATTATTTTCTGTTCTAACACCTCAGAGCAGAAATCATCGTTACAGAATTCCTTTCATATTAACGCTGGGAGACAACAATCAAATTTTGTTTTATTTCACAATAGCCACGGCGGCTATCTTCTTCACATAGCTGATTGTGTGCGGAGGTTTGCCCAGGGGTCTATCCGGTTTCCCTATGTACGCCTATAAACAAGGCCAAGAAGCCGTATGTGACCGTTTGCCAACTAGCTCAGCTGCTTTACTCTCTGTGCTGTATAAAGATCTTTGTTTAACAACATTTAAATGAATGACTGATGAAAAGAATGAAAGATCACCGTGTACATCACGTTCAAAGAGAAGAAAAAAGAACAGTACCAGGGAGACGTGGTACACCCTCACCAGTACATGATCTAACAAAAAACAGTCCACTCCTGGAGAGTACAGCTGTACACACTGAACAGCTTGTTCAACCAGAATCATTTATAGTTATAATTTGGGAAATCAATAGATGATTACGGATAATCTGCCTCCGGAAACGCAAAGAAATTGTAGCTGGACGAGACAGACAGTGGAAATAAGTCTAGATCGCCTACGTGTCGCCGCGGCACACGGATGGAACATACGGGGCGGAGACGGGCTGACTGTGCTTACTACAGGAAAGTAAATGAAATAATCAGTTGGAAGCATGAATATTTAACAACGCCAGCATATCAATTAGCCTCAGATCTCCTTAGCACGTCACGGTATTAAAACTAATTCTTAAAACATGTGGGTAAGTTTGGCTTATGGGAAATATTACCTCAAGATTTGATATCAGTCATTTCCTTCCTGTTGAAGGTTGAACAAAACAAGTCTCCCAATAACAGGATTCTTCCGTGCCCCGTTCCTCCCCCTCCGGACCCGCTCACACCAGCCTGTTCCCTCCATTGCACACTCGCTGAACACCATAACTTTGAGACTAGAAACATAATTATTATGTACCAAAGAGCGTACCTTTCTCTCGCTGCCCCCAGAAGAAACACACTGCCAGACATCAGTCATCGATTGCTCTCAGTATTAATGGGCATAAATCCACACTGGTTTCGGGCGTCATAAAAACCACTTCCTGTGTGGTTTAGCGATCAAAATAATTTTGCCTAAAATGTAACGTAGGCGATGCGTATAAAGGTTGTCAGGAGATAGAAATAACTAGAAACGTGATAGATGCAACTTGTTCCCGTTAACTACATGACAAAAGTGTTAACACCTGGTTCGTGTAACATGTTACGGATGTTTCAAACCGTTTTCAAATATTTGTATATACATATATACATGAGTTCATCAGTGTACCTGATAAGGAACCAGCATTCTAGGATGACACGGCATGGTAAGACGGCATCCATCACAGACAAACACAGACAAAATATCACAGACAGACACCACCCATTTATGACTTACCTACAACACTGCAAAATAATCGCTGAACACACAAGAAAAGAATGTCTTCGTTTGAACTTTAGGTTAAATGTGATCTTGATTCTGGAGACGAAATTCAAATCATTTATTCCTGGCCCTCTTCCAGGAAAATGCTCACATAAACACGAGTAGGCATTTTTCTGCTGTACCCACTATAGGATTAATTTGGTTTATGACATGGTACAAGATACGAATGTATGATCTACCCAAGCTTCTGAGCAGCTTGGATATCACCCACCCCCACACATCAGATCTTCTGAGAACAGGCTACACTACTTCAGTGTGTGTTTTATTGTAATTACCCCTAATACACAGCTATACTCCACGAGCAACAAACAATGAAGCTTTCTTGACCATTCAACGACAAGAACGATCAAAAAAGAGCCATAGATACCAAGGTTTGAGACATTTTGGCGGGAAATCCTGATTAAGTTTGACTTTATATCTACCGTAAAAGATATTTCGACCTTGAGGAACGTTTCAATTTATGCTTACGACAAGGGTTCATGTTTGGAGGCATGAGGGCATGCGCAGTTCAGCATTCAACTAATAGCTTTGAGATGTCTAATGTTGACATTGTTTGTCTGGTTGTACTGAAATACACGTCACATAATTTACTGCTCGGTGTCATCTGATGCCGCCCGACATAATTTTGACTTCTGAGCTGTTACACTTAGTGTTCTGAAGTCAAACGTGGGATCGAAGTCATTCCCCACTTATACAGAACTTGTCATGTATATAATCAACTAAACTAAAGTATCCCCAATATGTGATCCTTGCCATTGGTTTTCCTGCATTATTTCGACTTCTGCGCTATCACACTCAGTATTCTGAAGTCAAACGTGGGAGCGAAATCATCCCCAGCTTATACAGAATTTGTCATGTATGCAATTAGTTACACTAAAGTATTCCCGGTGTGTGATCCGAGCCATTGGTTCACTGTGGTATTATCGTGGCAAATGTTTATCTTCCGGGTCTCTTTGAGACATGAAAAACTTTAAAGCAAACTCGTGAAATATGTTTAAAAACCTTTGCTCTGTGTCGCGTACTGTACAGTGGGGTCAACATCTCTTTAGTATTTAACACACCATGACAGTTCCATTCGCATATTAATTTTGTTGCTGCTTCTAAGCCGTTTTATCTTCACTATCTTTTGGCTTAATCAAAATAAGATCGTGAACTGATTAAAATATCCACTGTGAGAGAACAGAGACACGCAAATCACAAATGTGTAACCGTTGGAAAGCGGCAGAAAATGGTTGAACAAATACGTCCTATTGTGGAAATGCCTACACATATTAAAGTGTTTATTCATTTTTATACCTCACTTCAGAAATTTGTTAACAAAACTACTAATCGAATATTTACAATGTTTTGATCATCTGAAGCAATTAAGATGGTAATAAAGTTGCTAGAATTTTACACATTTTTTGGAGACTTTAGACAAAACTAAGAAAGGCAAAATGAAACCTGCTTTCTGGTTCTTAAAAATAAGCGTCATGTCCGACGTTCGTATACCATTCGTAATCCGTAAAGGGCGTTCCAAGTCGATAATCGCAAGATTCATTTCCAAAACAACGTTTAACACTAGCTCCAAAAGACAAAGGTATGTAAGAAATTATACAAATAGGAAATAAAGCGGGTAACACACAAGGGAGAAGCGGGCATCAGTTTTCAATGATGCCGGGCAGACAGTGGATATTCCAGGCATGAATTCCATATCAAAGTTCAAATGCGTAGTCCATGAATGAAATAAAGATTTTCTCGAAAAGAATATACAACGTTCGATTTACTGCACACTTCATTTGCCTTTTCCATTCTTCACATAAGCGTATAGCCTGTGGCTATTCACATAGTCAGAACAAATGAAAATCAACATGAATCTTGTGGATTAGAAGCAGAAGTCTGATCTGAAGCTGATACCGAGGATACTTTTCACAAAGCTGTGTTTGTCAATTGTCCTCGCTGGAGATGAGCTGAGGTATTTATCCAGGTTCATTAGAAACCTACTGCTCGGAACACCTTAGAGCAGAAATCATCGTTACAGAATGTTTTGATATTATTTCTGACGGACAACATTCAAATTTTGGTTTGAGGATTTAAGAAGCCACAGGGACTTAAGAAGCTTTGTCAGGCAGCTGATTGTGTTCGGAGATTTATCCAAGGGGGTTTTCTTGTTTCCTCTACCCCAAAGAAGGACGCCTGTCTCATCCCTACTTACGCGAGCGTTACAAGAAGTAAAGTCATTTTGGAAGTCAAGTATTGTTCTGCCATAACAAAAAATTCAGGTGTCAACTGCATGTGGATTCTTAACAACTCCAAACGTCTGACAGAAGAACTCGATGCTCATATGCATATACCGTACAAAGACCTATCCACATGGGATTTCTCTACTCTCTATACTACGATTCCTCACAAAGATCTTATTGAAAGAATATCGTCGTTAATTGTCTCGGTACTAAAACAGGTCACTGTTACATTAACGTCAGAAGCAATATGGCTTTCTTTAGTTCTACTCTTTATAAAGATTACCACTCATGGGATGTTACATCATTTATTGAATTACTTGAATTTCTCTTTAATAACATCTATGTGAAATTCGGAGATACCATTTACCAACAGTGCATAGGTATTCCAATGGGTACCATATTGTGCGCCTCTTTTGGCAGACCTATACCTGTTTTCAGTGTCACAAGTTGCTAGTTCAAAAACTAGTTTGTCAAGGATACTCCATCAAACGCCTTCATTCTAAGTTTCTCAAATTTTACAATGAGTATAACACTCTCGTTGGCAGGTATGGACAGAGCGTTCAGAATCTCTGGCGATCTGCATTGTGATCAACCACATAGACGGCGCTGTTATCCCTATGTACATATCTATCACGTACATGGTATTTAACAACATAGATGGAGCTGGTTGCCCAGTGTAACCGTCTATCTTGTATGTCATGTGTAACATCATAGGGTTTTCCCCGGGATGTGCCCGGTTTCCACCCACCATAATGCTGGCCGCGTAAAAGTACGGCGTTGAGTACGGCGTAAAACACCAATCAAATAAATAAATAAATCTTGTAGCATGAGATCGTAATCGTCCGTTACTTTTTAATCATAATCTGATCGGTTAGGGTCTGTAACGCTCGCCATTTTTAAACTGTATCTAATACCGCTTAACCTGGGGCTAGGGGCCGTAAAGGTAGCCATACTAATTACAACAGCATGATGCCTTTATGAACAGTTGCAATTAAAGCGCGACTGAGATACTTGTTTAGCTGTTATTTGACATGGAACTCATTCACGGACTACGAATTTAAACTTTGATATGGAATTCATGCCTGGAATATTCATTGTCTGCCCGGCATCATTGAAAACTGATGACCGCTTCTCTCTTGTGTGTTACCGGCTTTATTTCTTATTTGTATAATTTCTTACATACCTTTGTCTTTTGGAGTTAGTGTTAAACGTTGTTGTGGAAATGAATCTTGCGATTATCGACTTGGAACGCCCATTACCGACTACGAATGTCGGACTTGACGCTTATATCAGATGTAAACATTCTTAAGTGCAATTTAGAGTAGTAAAATATAGATAATTCGCAAAGAACAACAGCGATTAATAGTTTATTGAAGTCAACTTTAAACTTTAAGGACCAAATTTTGCTCGGCCCTGAGCCAGAATAGCCTGACTGGGTGCGGGGCTTCAGATACTGTCGTCGGTGCTCTGGTTTTACTGTCTACACTGTAAGTCTTTTATGCTGATGTCTTCTGCTGATGGACTAAACATCCCCAGCGCCTGGTCGCTTTACCTTGTTTCCATGTTATACAGCATTTTGAGACTGTATAGGCCAACGACGTCTAATAAATTGCAGGTAACACTTCGGTATTGTTTTTATGTGATTGTCTTTATTCCATGGTAACAGTGAGCGGGTACTTGATTACCACTTAAGCCTTTACATGAACTGTTGGAATAAAATTCTGGCTGAGGGAAATTATCTTTTATCTTCAAACTGTTTTTCCTTTTTAAATATGATGTTCCATTGACACAACAATATTAATGTACCATCCTGCCTTATCAAGAATACACCGTCGTAATATGGCGATCTGAGGATAGAGCACCAATATTGATGTACTGTGTTGACTTATTAACAATTCAACCCGATCACAT
The DNA here is from genome assembly GCF_032854445.1 of Liolophura sinensis. NCBI lineage: Eukaryota > Metazoa > Mollusca > Polyplacophora > Chitonida > Chitonidae > Liolophura > Liolophura sinensis. The sequence continues at coordinate 74,179,370 of NC_088300.1, forward strand.
GACGATACAGTGAATAAGCAGCAAGGTTAACGGGTCTATCACAAGAAGAAGACACCGTCGTGATATGATGATACCGTGACAAAGCAGTCGACTGCAACAAAACAACCTTGCATCAAACTGAATTCCAGGAACAGAAACATGCAGCCTATGTTTTTCATGATTTTTTGACAAGATTTAGTTTCTTTCGCGCGACTGACCAGTCTAGGGATAATTCGGCTTGGGGGCGGGGTGGGGGGGGGGGGGTGAGGTCCTAAGGATGTTTGTTCGGAGGCAGACGTCAAGTTGTCATCCGTGGGCAGCTTATCAGGCAGCCGTACCAGAAAACTACCTCGTGGTTATGTCCGACAGCATAGCCTCACCAGGGACAGCGACACATTACTGTCGATTCCAGGACAGCCACAAGAGAATCGTCCACTAAGCGCTGTTCTCAGGGTATGTGTGGCTCACATCGGTCCAGATATCGGCTATCAGATACTCGCTTGCTGACACATTTTAAACTGGCTTCATACTATGCCTGAATCCGAACCGATTTTCTGGAAGGATAACGTTTCCGGTGGGTCCATTTACACGTAAAATTTCCGGCACATGTGTGGTGTGAAAACACTGATCGGTAATGAAGCAGTTCACCTGCAGAGAATTAATCCAGTAGATGTCATTAAAGCGGCATGTCTTGAGAGTGCATTTTTAGAGGAAGATGTATGGATCGAGTCCTCAGCACAGAAATCTGCGGTCATGTTACAAAGAGTAGACCGTTGAAATGATGGAAAGACAGCCACGGATTGTCCAGTCATGAGGCACTCTTGGTCGATACCACTGCTTTTCTAGGTAACATATTTCACGCCCCCACTGTTTCCCGAGTTGTGCGACCCTGTCGCACAAAGTCTAGAGTAAAAGAAAAACTGCAATGGCCTGTTGCCTTTAATTAACGTGTACCTCGTGACCACAGTGACCCCTTAATGACGGTTCACTTCAATCGAGGTGACCATTCCACTATACTATTCCGCTAAACGCTTTGCAATACTACTATTTAGCTATGAAGAGCTTCGCACACTCTCGACTGACATTAGCGTGCCAGTAGTTTGCCGTTTACTGGGTGCTTACTGTGAATTTTGCTATGGTCTCACAGCAAGAAACTTGAGGTGGTCGTAAGCTATATGATCCAAAAAAGCGACTGCAGCCATTGAGGTGGAAACACACAAAACCTGATGAGAGTGGACAATAAAACTATTTCAGATATCATGGGCCACAAATGGTAGCGACAAATGGTGGTCTCAGTTTCAGACTGTTTTGTTTTTATAATGATATCTACAGCCTCTTATCAACTTCCCCGAAATAATTTGGTCGTCAGTAAATGAGAACTTTTCTGACTGAGCGTGACGGAGCAGAAACGCTATTTTTAATTTCAAATCTGATACGCTCTTGTACTTCTTCATACCATTTTCTGTCTGTACTGGAATCAGAGCTGCACTTTTTGTTAACAGCAGATAAGGCCAATTACTTGAGAGTGTAGGGCGTGATCAGTAAACCTCACTCTACACGCTGGGATAAGGACAGTAGCGGAATATTGGTTCATTGGCATAAGAAACTCGTCTATTAAAATGTGCCGCACAGAACATGTCCGGCTTGTCCGAGGCGTGGTCAGTTGGCCATCCAAATATATGGCTCAAGACGTAAACAACAACAGGTCACAAACATTCCATTTTTTTTTCCTGACTGACGTGCATGAGACCCCTCGCAAATTTTTGATACATGTGCTAATTAGACAGCCTAATGTGCTGCGAGAAACACCGTTGAAAAGCATACGACCGACGACACCACTGATGGCGGATGGCTGATTCACGGCTGCATGGTGTAATTCTACATGAGCCGGGAAACCTTTGGAACAATTTGGAATGTGGAAGTCGCTGAAGTATTCGTTCTCATCTTGATGGTGTTAAATGTGGTTGGAGTAAAGGGTACAACAAGTGCCGCGTACTGAGACAAACGCAACTAAAGCCGGTAATTCTCCAAATTATCTTTAGTCTATCAGGAAGCACGAGAAAATGCCTGTCCAACACTCCTAATCGCATCTCTCGAAAAATGGGGTGTTTAATCACGGTGGAATGTTGATGATGGGGAAGGTGTTACCCCTGTACGTCAAATGGTCGCTTTCCCGAACGTTTATCTAGTGGGGTACCAGTTGGTCCATGATTAAAGACGTACAGCATAGAGAATAAGTGTGAACAGTGTGAAAGCTGACAAATGATCACACGTAACCGGTGAAATACGGTCTCTTGTCAATTTACCTCACTCAGGGTTTTATTCAAGCAACAGGTCGTATAAATAGTAGCTATGACCACGGCTTAAACAGAATTAGGTAAAAATATGCAGTGATGTTAATTGCAAGATATTAGAGGTCACTGCTCTAGAATTTCTCAGCACCCTGCAGATGTAGGGATGAAGTAAATGCAACTCGGGTTGCGTTTTGATCAAGAGTTCAACATCAATTCCTACATTCTCAAAGGCCAACAAGAGCAAAAAATAAGGTTTCGTTACCAATGTGTGAATTAGAATAATTCTGTTGTGGCTCTGCTCAATAAAATATGAGCAGAAATTAAAATCGTCATTGCACCCATCACTGCACCTAGAGCGTGATGAAAACCGGTACCGAATTGATATCCCGATAACAGGCTTAACAAGATTTATATTGTGGGTGTGATTAAAAGTCGAGTGAGCACGGCTAACTGACTGCTGTCGATTGGTCAGTTGTAACACGTAGAATTCATAAGGAATTCCACTGACCCAAAATACACTTCTGAAAAACCCTGGTAAATTTACTGGCATCGACATTTGATAGCATACGTGCATGTACCTTCTACTTTCTCATCATTGAGAACAGTACTTATCTATCACACATATACCATTAAAAGAGTTCAGTAATAATTCTACATGTTTAGATTAATGTTCGTGTACACAATTTCCATAGCAGGGCTGGATTATATCCGATAAATTAGCCCATGTTCTATTTATAATATTATATTGGGGGGGGGGGCTTTGGAACGATCGTTGTCCTTGAATCCACCGTTCTAATTTTGAAACCACATTAATTATAGACATTTAGGAAAGTTTGAAAGACGTATCTGTAGTAATAATATTTCCAACCAGTTATCTCCTAGCAAATAGGACCGTGGCAGTAGTAGTCCTGTCTTTATGAAGGAGGGAGTTTCTCGTCTAGACGGTTGGCTGGAGGCAACTCTTATTACTGTCAGCACTGATGCCCTCTATTGTGACGCCACCATGTTTGACGGAGGCATCAACGGGTAAAAAATCTGATTCTCATGACCTGAGATGAATTTTAAGCCTCCCAGTCGCTGTGGTTTTACATGATGATAAATGAACACTCAAAGCATAATTAGACTGGGTGGAAAATTCAATCTAAATGTACTTTAAACGTACTCAGTGAATTGTTTGAATATGTGACACTGTGTAACCGTGCGAAAAAGTGTCGCCAAACGCCAAAACCTTCTACTAGAGTCATATGAAATCTAATTTTAAACTTAAAATTTAAATTGTTTTTTATTTACTTCAGGATACTGGAGGCTCACAAAATCCCTAAAAGACTATTTATTATGAAACGTTATGTCTGAATTATCTTAGTGATGAGAAAACATTCAGATAAATGGCGTCGTAAGTTGTATTGCTTCATTGTTATGGAGGATTTCTTGTTTGTTATGACGATGAGCGTAGTGAAGCTCTCATCTAGATTACTGGCGTTATAACTTCCATAGATCGTGATGAGAAAGGATGTCAATAAAGCCAAGTTCTCACCTAGATTAATGGCGTCGTAACGTCCATTGTTCTTAATATTATAGAGATATGTGTTCCCTCTCTTGCCAATATGATAGGCAAAGCCAAGCCCTCATCCACATCAGTAGCACCGAAAGTTCCATTGCTCTTGATCTTATAAAGGGAAACGTTTCTAGTGTTCAGACATTGCCATGATGATTGCGAAACAAACTGAGGGACCACATTTAGAAAACGATTGTCTGTGTGTATTCTACATGTTGTTCTGTATAAAGTTTTATCAGAAAAAAATACAAAACCTTGCTTAAGCGGTTCTAAGAATAATATTACCTAACGTTATCGCTATTACATTGGTCAAATTCTAATTCAGCATTCACTACATCTGTATGGTAAATCCAGAGAATAAGAAGGAAGGGAGAACCCCTATAATACACTGTACATGTACCTTCAAACAAATACAGATGAGCTTAAACACCCGTAATATGGTACAACTGACGAACCAGTCAGCTAAAGGAGACAAATAAATTAAGCTCTTTGTTCAGAAACCATCATAAGAATGTTTAATGAAAAGAATAAAAGATCAGCGCATGTGTGTTTCCTTAAAGGAACAAATTACTTGGGAGAAGTAGTACACCCTACAACAATGCCTGATCTGAAAAAAAAAAACAGTTCTATCCTGAAGAGTACAGCTGTACCCAGAGATTGAGTGAGTGAGTGAGTGAGTGAGTGAGTGAGTGCTTGCGGTTTTATGTTGCACTTAACAATTTTCCAGTCATATGACGACGTAGGAGTCCTTAGAGTGCATGTCGTCTGCCTCCGTGACGCAGGACGGATTTCTATTGCTCTTTTATCTAGTGCTGCTTCACTAAAACTACTTACCGAAGGCCAGTAAACCGCACTAAATGCTGAACGCCAAGCGAGAAGGTTACAGCTTCCTCTTTTAAAATCTTAGGTGTGACCCGAACCAAGATTGTCCATGGATTTACCGCCTCCCGCAGCAGACCCCCAAGATTTTACGGCTAGTTCAACT